>NC_090726.1:203510875-203530875 GCF_036898095.1 Palaemon carinicauda
TAATGATGATAATAATAATAATACAATGTGATCTATGAACGATGCTGTCAGAGATTAATATGCAGAGCATGGATAAGGAATTTAATATTGAATACACTGAAAGGTTTTTTTCAGCTTGAAAAATTTCCTCATGTTGAATTGATCACCAAAAATCTTGAAAGACTTTCTCAAATGTAAATTTACAACCTAAAGTAACATCTAGAATTTTAAATTATTTGTTTATAGATAAAAGTAAATTTGCAATAGAAAGTGTATCTAGAATTTGAAATGATCTGTTTATAGATAAAGTAAGTTTGCAATCAAAAGTCACATCTAGAATTTAAAATTATTGGTTATAGGTAAAAATAAATTTGCAATCAAATGTCACACCTAGAATTTGAATTATTTTTTTTATAGATAAAAGTAAATATTGCAATCAAAAGTCACATCTAGAATTTGAAATTGTTTATAGATAGAAGTTTGCAATCAAATGTCACATCTAGAATTTGAAATGATTTGTTTATAGATAAAGTAAGTTTGCAATTGTAAATGACATTTAGAATTTGAAATCAAAAGTCACATCTAGAATTTGAAATTATTTTATAGATAAAAGTAAATTTGCTATCAGAAGTCACATCTAGAATTTGAAATTACTGTATATCTAGAAACGCTGTTGTGAAAAAATGCACAAGTCATTTCCTAACTTTATATTATTATTATTATTATTATTATTATTATTATTATTATTATTATTACTTGCTAAGCTACGACCTCAGTTGGAAAAGCAGGATGCTATAAGCCATGGGGACCCATCAGGGAAAATAGCCCAGTGAGGAAAGGAAACAAGGATGAATAAAATATTTGAAGAACAGTTTCAATGTCACTACGCCCAAGTAATAACAACAACCTTGAAAAAAGACTATTTTTTCCAGAATAGCGTAAGTAGAGCATACAACCAAGATGGCAGAAAAAACATGAAGGTATTATATGACATATTCTCCCTCTTTCAATTGTTAATTATAATAATTACAGGATCCACGGTAAACGGCCTCACGCTCACGTCCAAGTTGCTTCCTCGATGCGCTTCAATTCACCGTCTGCTCGAAGACAATCCGTTTGTTGAATCCATTACATCAGTGGTTCCCAAACTATCTTCGCTGACGCCTTCTTTTTGCTTCCAGCAGACCCGTACGCCCCCAATCCTCTCTTTTTTTTATATGAAATGATTCTTACATTTATTTCTTAGCATTGTTCAGGAAAATAGATTTCTGTTTGCATTACATTTTAATAATGAAAGCCACTCAAACAAATAATAGTACATTCCAGTAACTAAAAACGAAACATTTGGTTCAAAGTGAACGAAAAATAGTTTGAACATCAGCAAATTCTATTATTCTATTAAACAAGTAATTTCAAGCAGATGACTTCACGCCCCCCTTGTATCGTCCTCACGCCCCCCTAGTGGGGTGCGCCCCCCAGTTTGGGAACCACTGCATTACATAGACAAACACACGGGAAGATTCGCTCCGACCTTCCGTGTGTAAATATCCATTCTGCTTAGATGTTTGTCTTTCTCCCTTCCTTCTTCTTTCGAGGCGGATTATCCTAAGTGGTTTGGGATTAAGGTCTTGCGTTTGAAGAACCAATTTTCAGGATTTATTTTGACGTGTGACTTTGCAGTTGTTCTTGTCCGGAATTCTATTTATGTTGGGGGGATTAAAACAGTTTTTAGATTAGCAGTTTAAGAGGGGGCAGTTTTCAGAACAGTGTATTTGTTTTTATTGGGGGGAATAAAACAGTTTTTAGATTAGCAGTTTAAAAGTGGGCCAGTTTTCAGAACAGTGTTTATATTGATGGAATTAAAAGTGGCAGTTTTCACAATAGGGAGAGCGTATTTATTGGTGATATTAAAAGAGGCAGTTTTTAGATTAGCGAAAATTATAAAGGGCAGTTTTCAGGAGAGTGTAGATATTGAGGAAATCAAAAGAGGCAGTTTTTAGATTAGCGAAAATTAAAAAGGCCACTTTTTGGAAGAGTGTATATATTGGTGATATTAAAAGAGGCAGATTTTAGTTTAGCGAAAATTTAAAAGGGGCAGTTTTCAGAAGTGTGTATACATTGAGGAAATCAAAAGAGGCAGTTTTTAGATTAGCTATATTGTATACATTGATGATATTAAAAGAGGCAGTTTTCTGGATAGCTGCATTGTAAATATTGTTGTTATTAAAAAAGGCAGTTTTCAGAATTGCTACTTGTATATATATTGATGATATTAAAAAAGACAGTTTTTAGAATAGTTACATTGTATATATTGATGATATCAAAAGAGGCAGTTTTCAGAATAGTTATATTGTGTATATTGATGTTATTAAGAGAGGCAGTTTTCAGAATAGCTATGTTGTAGACATTAATGATATTAAAAGAGGCAGTTTTCAGAATAGCAATATTCTATACATTGACGATATTAAAAGAGGCAGTTTTCAGAATTGCTACATTGTATGTATTGATTTTATTAAAAGAGGCAGTTTTCAGAATAGCTACTTGTATATATATTGATGATATTAAAAAAAGACAGTGTTCAGAATAGTTGCATTGTATATATTGATGATATTAAAAAAGGCAGTTTTCAGAATAGCTATATTGTATACGTTAATGATATTAAAAGAGGCAGTTTTTAGATTAGCTAGTGCATATATAGAGGAAACTAAGAGGCAATTTTTAGGTTAATAGTGTATATACAGTATTAATGAAATTGAAAGAGGCAGTATTCTGAATAGCAAGATACCATTTTGGTATGACCTCTGATTTAGATTGAGTATTAATGACCTATTATTATTATTATTATTGCTAGTATTATTATTATTATTATTATTACTATTTTTATTATTATTATTATTACTATTATTATTATTATTATTATTACTATTTTTATTATTATTATTATTACTATTATTATTATTATTATTTTTTTTTTTTATTATTATTATTACTATTTTTATTATTATGATTATTATTATTACTATTTTTATTATTATTATGATTATTATTATTACTATTTTTATTATTATTATGATTATTATTATTACTATTTTTATTATTATTATTATTATTATTACTATTTTTGTTATTATTATTATTATTACTATTTTTATTATCATTATTATTAATATTATTATTATTATTATTATTATTATTATTATTATCTTATTATTATTATTATTATTATTACGAATCTGTAAATTACCCACCAATGCAAACACCATCCTTTTTACAAAAGGAAAAAGTATACTTTGCCTAAATTCTTTATCTTAAGGTAACTATTCTTTTCTCGAATTAACGCTAATCATATTAACCGAAACTTTTGTTCCAGTAAGTGTTAGGCCTTAGGCCTACATGGAAGTTTCTCGAGCTCAAACAGCTCGTAGATTTAATTAGTAAATTCGTTTTTCAAGATCAGTTCGCTGTGTGAATAAAAAAAACTCTCTTCTACCCTATCAGCTATTCTGTCACCTACTTTTCTCAATACTTTATATAATTATATATATATATATATATATATAACATATATATATATATGAATATATATGTATATATATATATATTAATATATATATATATATATATATATTATCTATGTATATATAAATATATGAATATATATATATATGAATATATATATATATATATATATATGTGTGTGTATATATATATATATATATATATTTATATATATATATATATATATATGTATATATATATATATAAAATCCTGCAGAACGTATGCGGAAACAAAACGTTGGAATTAACAACAGTGTTCAGGCAGTAAAGAATAACCAATAGAAATTATCAATTATTCTCTTATACAACAAAGGCAGTCGTTTCTAGTCCACTGCAGGACAAAGGCCTCAGACATATCCTTATTTTTGTCTGGGGTTTGGCCAGTTTTCATCAACACGCTTACCGGGGCAGAATGACGACAGTGGAAGATTTTCGTTTAATAGCTCATAGCAAACCAACCTAGTATGGGTGGCTCTATCTAATACAACTACGTTAAGGTATCCCCACTCAGAAAGGGATATATATATATATATACATATATATATATATATATATATGTATATATACTGTGTATATATATATATATATATATGCAAATGTATATATATATATATTTGCATACATATATATATATATATATATACACACAATTGTATATTAATAGTTATCAATGCAAGAGCCCGTGCAGCATATAAAGTAATCGAAGAACAAACAATTTTTTTTCACCATACTCTTCTATTTTATTTTGATTGTTATTACTTCTCATGTATTTCAGTATTTCCTTTCCTCACTTGGCTATTTTTCCCCTGTGGAACCCTTAGCCTTATAGCATCATGCCTTTCCATCAAAGGTTGTAGCTTAGCAAGTAATGATAATAATAATAATAATAATAATATCCCCTATGGATGTGGTAGAGTCAGAATAGTGCTGCTCGTTGGCGGTTTCTCAATAAGTCGTTAAGGGTGAGGTTATTAGCACTGCGCCCTCTCTTTGACCCCAAGGGGATGCTGGTGGTATTTTCCAACTACCAAATGGGAAGAAAGGGATTTGCATACATTTATATGTATATTTGCAGTGTATACTGTATTATTATTATTATTATTATTATTATTATTATTATTATTATTATTATTACTAGCTAAGCTACAACCCTAGTTGGAAAAGCAAGATGCCGTAAGCCCAGGGGCTCCAACATGGTAAAATAGCCCAGTGAGGAAAGGAATTAAGGAAATAAACGTTATAAGAGGTAATGAAAAATTATGTTAAAATTTTCTAAAAATATTAACAACACTAAAACAGATATTTGATATATATATATATATATATATAAATGAATAATTACATATAATATGTATGATATATATATATATATATATATAAATGAATAAATATATACAATATGTATGATATATATATATATATATATATTATATATACACATGCATATATATATGTGTGTGTGTGTGTGATTTTGTGTGTAAGCATTACGGCAATTCAACAAGAAATTATTCAGAATTTACAAGAAACGTTCGTTGCAACTTCTCTTGCAATTTCCTCTTCTTCGTCTGGTTTGTTTTCTTTTCCCGAAATCTTTTTTTCGTTGTCTCTGAAAAGGTTAGTTAGAGACGAGTGTGAAGAAGTCGAGAAATCTTTTTGCCTTTCGAGTTCCTCAGCCTAAATTGTGTCCGTTTTTCAATTAGCTGGTTCAAACGTCTCGAGATGAAAATCATTTGGATTTAGGTTTTAGTAAATATATATATATATATATATATGTATATATATATATATATATATTTATATATATATATATATATATACATATATATATATATATATATATGTATATATATATATATATATATATGTATGTACATATATACATATATTTATATATATATATGTATATATACATATATATTTATATATATATGTATATATACATATATATTTATATATATATATACAGTACATATATATATATATATATATACTGTATATATATGCATATATATATATATATATAATATATATATTATATATATATATATATATGTGTGTGTGTGTGTGTGTTTGTGTATGATAAATTTTGCACATTTAGATGTGTTTTTTCGTATTCAAATAAGCCATATATGTTAATATATTAATGTCCAGTTTCGTTTCCCGACCGGTCAGATGCTATTGACTTTGAGTGGTTTCGCCAATATAAGAAACTAAGGAAATTAAATTAATACACACATTCTGGCCAGTACACATTGGCGTGGCTCTCTTGTGTGTTGGCCGAAATATCGTTATTAATTTAATTTCCTTAGTTTCTTTTTGAGGCCTTTTTTAAGAAACGCATATAGTATATTATATATATATATGTATATATATATATATATATATATATACATATATATATATGCATATATATACAGTATATATATACTTTTATATATATAAATATATATATATATATATATATATATTTGTATATATATATATGCATATATATATATGCATATATATATGCATATATATATATATATGCATATATATATGTATATATATATATATATATATAATGTCTCCGATTTTTTAAAAATTCAACTTATTTCTGTTACAGATTTTTTTAATCAAATTTCTCAATTTATTTTTGTTTTTATCTGTTTTCAACCTATTTCTGATTTAATCAAAGTTTTCAACTTATTTCTATTTTATTCAAAGTTTTAAACTTAATTCTATTTATTTCCTATTCTTTTCGGCAAGGTTAAGGTTAATTTTTTTCCTCCTCCTTCACCCTTTCATGATTTGACACAAGTGCACCTAGAAGTTTTTTTTCTCCTTTTGAAGATGTTACTAATAGCTTTGGACCGGTTATTTTCGCCGCTGGTGTGACGCTCTGTCGCATCTGGTAATTGACCTGCATGCCTGTCTGTCTGTCTGTCCATCCCTCATTATGTCCGTCTCTCTGCTTAGGTTAAGGTTTTTTGTTTGTTTTAACTTTGGTCATTTTATGAAGTATACGGATAGGAGTTCACTTAGGTATCTGTATAGGAAGCTGTTGTTATTATTATTATTATTATTATTATTATTATTATTATTATTATTATTATTATTATTATTGTAATTATTATTTTTTTATTATTGTTATTATTATTCATTACTCATTATTTATTTCTATTCATTATTATTATATATTATTATTATTTATTATTTTATCATTGTTATTATTATTGTTTTTATTATTTATTACTCATTATTTATTTATTCATTATTATTATTATTTATTATTATTATTATTTATTATTATTGTTGTTTATTTATTATTATTATTTATTTATTATTCCTTATTATTATTACTATTATTATTATTATTCTTTATTATTATTACTATTATTATTATTGTTATTATTATTATCATCATCGTCATTATTATTATTATTATTATTATTATTATTATTATTATTAGCCTCGTGGCTTGTACATTGGTAACGTATTTGCCTTGCATTCGCATGGCAGCAGGTCGATCCCAGTCCAGGACCGTGAGTCTTAAGCTGTTTACTGGGGAGGCCTCTGCTGTGGTTGGGCACCACTGTTTTACCCCCTGTTTGTGTATGTGTTTATTTATGAACAGCTTCTTGGCCACAATTTTAATCGTTATGAAACTTGCAGGGATTATCTTTTATATAAAAAGCTGGAAATGGTTAAATTTTGGGAAGGTCAAGGTCAAAGGTCACCATCAAGCAAAATGTCCAATTCGCGTAATCAGCCATAAGTTTGGAGATCGTTGTCACAGACTCCAAACTTGGCTCATATTTGACTGAATGAAAATCCACGCCAATTAATACTTGTTGAGGTCAGAGGTCAAGGTCAAGGACGAACTAAAAGTCGAGAAATAAGCAGCCGCGGCGGAGGTCTGCGCTCTACTTAGTGCCCCTCTACTTTCAATATGGTACTGTTTAAAGAGAAACTTACAATTAATAGCAATTTCTCGAAGCCTTCTTGTGTTTGAGCACTCACCTTGGCCAACTTTCAACTATGGTCAAATTAATGGTTTCTCACGAGACAATAGCTGTAATCTGAGACCAAAATCGTCAACATGAGAGATGGCGTTCGTATATGTCTCTTTTTCTTATCGTGAAGTTCCATCGTCTACTTTTTTGTCATCTGCATTAATTAGAGTTCTCTTGCTTGAGGGTAAACTCAGGCACACTATTCTATGTTTCCTTATTTATTTCTATTCCTCACTGGACTATTTTCCCTGTTGGAGCCCTACGACTTATAGCATCCTGATTTTCTATCCGAAGTAGTTAGTGATCATGAACTCCCAGCCTCCTTTATCTTGTCATCTGCATTAATAGGAGTTCTCTTGCTTGAGGGTATACTCAGGCATACTGTTCTATCTGTTTCCTTATTTATTTCCATTCCTCACTGGGCTATTTTCCCTGTTGGAGCCCCTGGACTTATAGCATCCTGCTTTTCTAAGTTGGATTGTAGCTTAGTTAATAATAATAATAATAATAATAATAATAATAATAATAATAATTGCTTACTCTCTTAATGACAGTCAATTGCTACCTGCCACACAAGGCACTTCTGACAGGGCAGACAACTGGTGGAAGGGTATTGTTGCTATCTTACAAGCTGTGTCTTTCATAATTTACTTCTTGCCTGTTTTATGCATATTGCTAGAACAATACTTCTCTATGTTTACCCAGATCTCCCTGTATATATCACATCTTTCCTGTTGTTGTGACCAAATTGGGCACATCTATCAGTTCTGCCTCTACAGTGTTTACATACAGAGAATTCACACAACCCAGTCCACTACCTTAGTCTTAATAAAAGCATAGAGTGAGCATGTACTCTCGTCTCGTCTGTTATTCATCTTCTCTCTGTTCGACAGGAAATTATGTCTGTTTAAAAGGTTTAAAGGCTGATGAGTGGCATAGGCAAGGGACAGTGCCCTAGAAACTGATCATATTTATATATGATCAGCGCCTAAGACCACTCTCCACCTAAGCTAGGATTAGGGAGGGCCAGGCAATGGCTGCTGATGAATCACTATAGGCTTCCCCCAAACCTCCCATTCTTAGCCCACAAGGTTGGTGAGGTTTCAGACACTAAAGAAACTGACGAATTCGAGAAGAAATTGAAACCTTATATGGCGATCACCAGACAGAGACGGGACCAGTATGCCATAACATTTTGCTGTTAATTCAAACGTCTTTTGGCTAAATGTCCATAATGGACGATTAGCCGAAGAACGTCCTGTCACGCGGTGTCATATTTCCAAGCTTGAATTTCCTCCAAAACTGAGGTCAGTGAGCCTTAACTTTGTCTACTGGTGCAGCATTTGCACACGCGCGGGGTGTGACGTAACTGTAAAGCAGGACTGCTTATTTAACACTAGAGGAATTATGGAATGGTATCCATAGTGTGACCGAGAAACCTCAATGTCGTGTATGTTACACGAAGGTTAAATGATTGATAGTGTCATATCTGTTCTGTTCTGTTCTGGTAGATTGCCCTAAGCTTTCCTCCAGACGGGGGCTATTTTGACATGTCCTATCCCCCCAATAATGTCATATCTATTCATCAAGATCGAATTAAGCTGGGTTATGGTAGCCTTTCATAAATGTATATGCCTGGTAATCTGCTGGACTGGGGTTCGATTCCCTCTCAAGCTCGATAGTTTCCAGTAGTGTCTGCAACCTCACCAACCTTGTGAGCTAGGGATGGGGGATTTGGATGAGCCTAAGGATCTACCTGCTGAGTCCTCAGCAGCCATTACCTGGTCCTCCCTGGTCTTAGCTTAATAGAGAAGGGGCTTCGGCGCTAATCATATCTATATATGGTTAGTCTCTAGGGTATTGTCACTGTCCCTTGCGTTTGCCATTCATGAGTGACCTTTAAGCCTATAAGTGGTGGGGCTAACAACTGCATTCCAAATAATATCTCGAGAACTTGAATGGTAAATTTAGAGTTTACTCATGTGACATATCTACTCATCATACATCAGGGGATGATAATTTAAATAATCTTTTTTCAAATTTTGCTGTCAGATACTTTTTAAATTTTTTATAGATATGATTTTTTTTTTATGCTTAAAGTATACTTTTGTCAGAGCGTTATTGATGTTGTATGTATAGGTATACTCTTGTATATATTATCAAAATTAGTCATTTTTTAATTAGCTAGCGCAGTTAGAGAGAGAGAGAGAGAGAGAGAGGGCTAAGCTACAGATTTGCGGACACAGGGGCTACTGCCTTAGTACTGTGGCCCCCCCCCCTCCCCTTTGGTGGTAATATTATATGTATACCTTCATACTTTTATTTCCTGATTCTGCTTTGAAGGACCCCTTCTCTTGAAGCGCCGGGGGGGGGGTGTTCAAACCCCCCCCCCCCTTAGCTACGCCACTGATTCTTAGAGATATTGAATTTTTAGATATATACCTCTATTTTCTGATACTGCTTTAGAGACAATCTTCTCTTGAAGGCCCCCAGTGGGGGCCATTTTCATAAAGCCCCCATCCCCCCCTTTTAGCTACGACACTGATTCTTAGAGATACTGAATGTGACCGATATTATTGTGTGCGTGTTTTCAAGCAAAACTTCTTTCTGGTGCATTTTGCTTTTAAAGGTTTAAAGGCCACCCATGAATGGCAGGGGGCAAGGGACAGTGACATTGCCCTATCAAGCAGGACAATGCCCTAGACACTGACCATATATACAAATGATCAGCGCTCAAACCCCCTCTCCACCCTAGCTAGGAACAAGGAGGGTCAGCCAATGGCAGCTGATGACTCAGCAGATAGACCTATAGGCTCCCCCAAAGCCCCCATCCTTAGCTCACAAGGATGCTGAGATTGTAGCGACCAAAGGAACTAACGAGTCTGAGCCGGACTCTAACCCCAGGCTGGCGTTCACCAGTCAGGGAAGTTACCGCATCGGCCACCACAACACTTTTATATACAAACCACATTTATTGTCAACTGTGATTCGTGTTCTCTGTTGCATGAGGTTTGTTAAGGATGCAATTCTACCATTTTGGCTTCATAAGAGTGAACTGGGACGTAGCATTTTGTTAGGTGGAGCCTGGAAGTTCGTTCACAGTGTGTCTGTGTGTGTGTTTACAGTTCGATATCCTGTGGAAAAAAGGAGATAATACTTTCTCTCTCTCTCTCTCTCTCTCTCTCTCTCTCTCTCTCTCTCTCTAACCAGTGCAGAAGAGTTAATTCTTGCTAAATGTGTGCATGTATATTTTCGCATTTGTTTTATAGATTCATTCATTCATTTCATGCATTCATTTTCTCTCTCTCTCTCTCTCTCTCTCTCTCTCTCTCTCTCTCTCTAACCTGTGCAGAAAAGGAGTTAATACTGATAGATGTATGCATGTATATTTTTGCATTTGTTGTGTACATTAATATTCTCTCTCTCTCTCTCTCTCTCTCTCTCTCTCTCTCTCTAACCTGTGCAGAAAAGGAGTTAATACTGATAGATGTATGCATGTATATTTTTGCATTTGTTGTGTACATTAATATTCTCTCTCTCTCTCTCTCTCTCTCTCTCTCTCTCTCTCTCTCTGTATACAGGAATAGACGTACTTTTTATTTTATTTTACTGTTCTTCATAGTTTCTTCTCATGAATAGTAATTCGCCTAATTGAAATTTCTTTATACAATTTAATTATTATTATTATTATTATTATTATTATTATTATTATTCAAAGCATTTTCGATTTCAAATTCATAACCAAAAGGGTTCGTGTGTTCAATTATTATTATTATTATTATTATTATTATTATTATTATTATTATTATCATTATTATTATTCAAACATATTTTTGTGTCCTTTACTACAAGCTTGTCCAAAAGTTCTAAGCTTATGTGAAGCTAAAGTTCTATCATCCGTAAAACTAACAGTTATATAGAACTTCCTTTTGATTATTTACGACTGTCATTCGGTGGAGAGTCTTCTTGGAAAAACATAGGACGATGTTTAAGAATCTATTCTTTTTGAGTCCATTTTCTGAGCGCCGTTGTGGAACGTTTTGCCATTACTGGTTTTGGTTTTATTCTTCTCCAACGGGGTAAAATGGTGGCTTATTATTATTATCATTATTATATATTGTTGTTATTATTATTATTATTATTATCATTATTATTATTATCAATAATAACAATAATAATAATAATTATTATTATTATTATTATTATTATTATTATCATCATCATTATTATTGTTATTATTATTGTTATTATTATTATTATTATTATTATTATTAATGTTATTGTTATTACTTGCTAAGCTACAACTCTAGTTAAAAAAGCAGGATGCTATAAGCCCAGGGACTCTATTAGGGAAAATAGCCCAATTAGGAAAGGAAATATAATAATAATAATAATAATAATAATAATAATAATGTCTTAACGCCATGATTAACAAAGTTATATTAGTCAGGGCCACCCATACTAGGTTGGTTTGCTGTGAGCGATCAGTCTAAAGTTTTCTCCATCACCAATTCGCACTGGCCAGCTTGGTGATGAAATGACCATACCCCAGACGTGAGTTGACATGTCTGAGGCCTTTGTCACGCAGTGGATTAGACATGGCTGCATTTGTTTTGATAAGTGGAGTTGGTTGACTAAATGAGATCCTAATAACAGATTATCATTTATATGTTTTTATTTTGAAATAAATTTATGTTTTATCTTTAACATGCAAGCAGATATGTATATTAAATAACTGACTTAAAATATTTAAATTGATGACTGAATATCAATTTATTTTCTATGGAATTGTTGTAAGGGTAGAAGAGACCCTTTAAGATATGGTCAGCAGCTCATCTAGGAGAAGGACACTCCAAAATCAAACCATTGTTCTCTAGTGTTGGGTAGTGCCATAGCCTCTGTACCATGGTCTCCCACTGTCTTGGGTTAGAGTTCTCTTGCTAGAGGGTACACTCGGGCACACTATTCTATCTTATTTCTCTTCCTCTGGTTTTGTTAAAGTTTTTATAGTTTATTTAAGAAATATTTATTTCAACGTTGTTACTATTCGTAAGATATTTTAGTTTTCCTTGTTTCCTTTCCTCACGGGGCTATTTTCCCTGTTGGAGCCCCTGGGCTTATAGCATTCTGCTTTTCCAACTAGGGTTGTAACCATACAAATAATAATAATGATAATAATCACCCTCACTTGTTTGGCATATTATGACTTGCATCAAACGGAGTTTCATACATACTGTGTTTCCACACCTTTGCATTAGTAGGTCATCTTAATAATGAGCGAACAGTATTTGATGAAACTTTGCAGGTCTTGATATTAAATGGCTTCTTCAAGAGGATGAACTTGTGAGAGAAAGTGCCTACAGGGACCTTTGAGTTCTCTGTGAGTTTCCATCTCAAGTTAGTCCCCTTATATACCTGTCAAGATTCATATAATTGGTTGTCTCAGTACTCCATTGTTTAAATCTTTAAAGGTCGCTCATGAATGGCAGAGGCAAGGGACAGTGACAATGCCCTAGAGACTGACCATAAACACATATAATCAGCGCCCAAGCCCATCTCCACCCAAGCTAGGACCAGCGAAGGCCAGGCAGTGGCTGCTGATGACTCAGTCGGTAAACCTGTAAGCTCTCCCTACCCTCATCCTTGTTCACAAGGATGGTGAGGTTGCAGACACCACAAGAAACTATCGAGCTTGAGAAGGTCTCGAATCCTAGTCCGGCAGAACGCCAGGCAGAGATGTTTCCAATAGGACACTACAAACTACTTCAGTGGTCGAAGTGGATCCATAGGAATTTGTTTTTAATGTTTCCTTGTCGCCTCATAACGGTCGATTCAAATCGAGGTTAACACTTTATATATATTTATATATATATAATTATATATATATAAATATACATATATATATATATATATATATTGTATATATATATATATATATATGTATATATATATAAATGAACAGCATATATATATATATATATATATGTATATATATATATAAATGAACAGCATATATATATATATATATGTGTGTGTGTGTGTGTGTGTGTGAATATATATATATATATATATATCTATACATTCATAATTTCTAGTAGTGTCTGCAACCTCACTATCCTTGTGAACTAAGGATAGGGGGTTTAGGGGAGCCTATAGATCTACCTGGTAGCAATCAGCAGCCATTACATGGTCTCCCTGGTCCTAGCTTGGGTGGAGATGGGACTTGTGTGCTGATCATGTGCATATATGGTCAGTCTCTAGGGCATTGTCCTGCTAGAGCATTGCCACTGTCCTTTGCCGCTGCCATTCAGGAGCGACCTTCAAAATCTCTCAATGTTACTTAAAGGAACATTGAGGTCTTCTTGTATTAGGTAGAGGTGTATGATTCATGATTGAAGTCCGTTATTACCTCCGCCAACGAAGTTGGAAGGAGGCTATGTTTTTACCCCTTGTTTATATGTTTGCTTATGTATGTGTGTGTTTGTTTGTGAACAGCTTCCTGGCCACAATTTTAATCGTAGAGTAGTGAAACTTGCAGTGATTAATAGTTATGTATAAAGCTATAAATGATTAAATTTTGGAAGGTCAAGGTCAAAGGTCAAGGTCATGGTCAAGAAAAATATCAAATTCACGTAATCTGCCATAAATTTGGATAATGTTGTCACAGAGACTTCAAACTTGGTTCATGTTTGAGTGTATGAAGATCCACGCCAATTAATACATTTTAGAGTTAAAGTCAAGGTCGAGAAATATGCTGCGCGGCGGAGGTCTGCGCTCTACTGAGTGCCCCTCTAGTATATAATTAAATAACCTTTTTCTTCGTTTATGTCACTCAAACTGATGTTTTGGTCTGAAGAGAAATCGTAACGAGCTCTAGATCATGCAAAGGTCTGATGTGTTTCTTACATTATTATTATTATTAATGATATTTGTAATAATAATAATAATGATAATAATAATAATGATAATAATAATAATGATAATAATGTCATTATTACTATTATTAATAATATATTGATAATGTTAATATTAACATTAATGGTAATATTAATATTAATAAACGTTGAAATGAGTATTCTTGGAAAATAATAAACGAACTATTTTAATTCCCCTGTAGAATCTTTTAAACTTAAATGACATTTAATTAAATGTTGTTATTGGGAATTATTCACTAGACTAATTCCTATCACCCTAATAAATCCCTTTCACCCCCAAAGGACGTACCGGTACGTTCTTGTAAAACTCTGTTAATTACATGTTTTTACATATTTTTGATAATTTTATGAGAAACTTCAGACATTTTCCAAATGAATGAGACCAACCTGACCTTTCTAGGACAAAAATTAAGCCTGTTAGAGCAATTTGAAAAAAATTTATAGCAAAATATGCTCGAAATTTAACCTTGTGGTGGGGGTAAAAGGCATCCACTGGAATCCAGATGTGTTCAAGGACATAATAGTTTAAAGATTTGTTTTGGGTAAAAATTTATTATTTTAGAATATATTTATAGATGTGTTTTGTGTCTTTATAATCCGGAATAAATTCAAATTTTGGGATTTGTTGACTGGAGAGAGAGAGAGAGAGAGAGAGAGAGAGAGAGAGAGAGCGAGAGAGACAGAGAGAGAAACTTTATGCATATACTCAATTGATATTTATTTAATGTTATTGGTAGTCAGACGACTAATACTGTATATGTATATATATATAATATATATATATACATACATATATTTATATCTATATATATATGTATATATATGTGTGTATATATATATATATGTGTGTGTATATATATGTATATATATATATATATATATGTATATATATACACACATATATATATATATATATATGTATGTATATATATACACACACACACACACATATATATATATATATGTGTGTGTGTGTGTATTTATATATATATATATATACATATATGTGTGTGAATATATATATATATATATGTGTGTGTGTATATATATATATATATATAGAGAGAGAGAGAGAGAGAGAGAGAGAGAGAGAGAGAGAGAGTTTGAAATCGTATAATAAACACTACACATTACTCGATTGACGCAAACGTATATGGAACCTCCAAAATGAGAAATTGCGAATCCCATTCACTCGCAACAAAGTCACTCATAAACACAATTGCAAGCAGTGTTGCGCGGTGCGCTTGCGTGCAACTATATGCGTGCAAGTATTCGCGTGTCTAATGGCCGCTCCCATTTGCATATTGTCATTATGCAAAAGTGGAGATCGTTCGAACGTGTGAATATTTTTGGTTAGTGTTTACGTCTCAGAGGTGGCTGGAGGTGGAGCTTAACCTTCACCTTATGAAGGGATGTCAGGTTTCTCTCAACATCGGAGACCGAATTGTGTTTTGGTTTTCGAATTCATTCAGCTGACTGTGCTTGTTAATAAAGACCTGATTATTATTATTATTATTATTATTATTATTATTATTATTATTATTATTATTATTATTATTAGCTAAGCTAAGCCCAAGGGCTCCAACAAGGAAAATAGCCCTATGAGGAAAGGAAGCATAGAATAGTGGGCCTGAGTATATCCTCAAGCAAATGATGGAATGGTAAAATTCAAGAAGTTTTATTATTATTATTATCATTATTATTATTATTATTAGGTAAGCTACGGCCCAAGTTGGAAAAGCATGATGCTATAAGCCCAAGGTCTCTAACAGGGATAATAGCCAAATGAGGAAGGGAAATAAATAAACTATATTATTATTATTATTATTATTATTATTATTATTAGCTAAGCTAAGCCCAAGGGCTCCAACAAGGAAAATAGCCCTATGAGGAAAGGAATCATAGAATAGTGTGCCTGAGTGTACCCTCAGGCAAATGATAGAATGGTAAAATTCAAGAAATTTTATTATTATTATTATTATTTTTATTATTATTATTATTATTATTATTATTATTATTATTATTATTATTAGGTAAGCTACGGCCCAAGTTGGAAAAGCAGGATGCTATAAGCCCAGGGGCTCTAACAGGGATAATAGCCCAATGAGGAAGGGAAATTAATAAACTGTATGATTAGTATTATTATTATTATTATTATTATTATTAGGTAAGCTACGGCCCAAGTTGGAAAAGCAGGATGCTATAAGCCCAAGGGATCTAACAAGGAAAATAGCCTAGTGAGGAAAGGAAACATAAAATAGTTTGCCTGGGTGTACCCTCAAACAAGATATGTGATAGAAAAAGTCTTATTATTATTATTATTATTATTATTATTATTATTATTATTATTATTATTAGGTCAGCTACAATCCTAGTTAGAAATGTAGGATGCTTTAAGCCCAAGGGCTCCAACAGGGAAAATAGCTCAGTGAGGAAAAGGAAATAAGGAAACAGAAAGTGTCTGAGTGCACCTTCAAGCAAGCAAGAACTCTAACCCAAGACAGTGGAAATTGATTAGATAAGATGTTTGTCCTGCCCGTCCCCTCTTCATCTTAAAAGAAAATATGATATTTTTCCACGGATCAAGAACGTATTTCTGTTATAGAGTATAATAAGTAAATATCCTTCTAAATAAAAACAATGTCAGGCAAATTCATCATGTTTTGGTTAGCAATTGCACGGATAACTGCTCACATTATTTCGATTATTATTTTATGAGAAACGGGAATATGAAAGGTAGGTTGGGGAGAAGAAGACAAGGTTATCAACTAACGAACTCTTTTGGGGTTGCTAGAATAACTTATGCATGAGATAAGGATGCTCAAGGTCAGGTTGGGCAAATATTGTAGATATAACTCAATATATATGTATATATATATATATATATATATGTATGTATGTATATATACAGTATATATGTATATATATATATATATATATATGTATATATATATATGTATATATATGTATATATATATATATATGCATATATACATATATATACATTATATATATATATATATAAATATATATATATATATAAATATATATATATTATATATATATATATATATATATACACACAGGTGAACCCCTTTCTTAGTGGGGATTCCTTAACTTGGGGAAACTGCTTCTGTGTCACCATGGTCAGCAAAGCTGTATTAGTCAGGGCTACCCATACTAGGTTGGATTTTTGTCAGCGATCAGACGAAAATCTCCCATCCTCACCAATTTGCACTGGCCAACATGGTGATGAAAACTGGTCAAACCCCAGATATGAATTGATATGTCTGAGGCTTTTCTCCTACAGTGGACTAGAAACGGCTGCATTTGTTATGAATATATATATATATATATATATATATATATTCAGTCACGTTCAACTCTCCTCGTTCCTTAGGTAAGGGTAGAAAAATAGTCATACCTTGTGGACGGGGATGCGCGTGCATTTGAGCGCATAGGTTTAGGTTTCAAAGGTTTAAAGGCCGCTCATGAATGGCAGAGACGCGACAGTGACATTGCCCTATCAAGCAGGACAATGCCCTGAAGACTGACCATATTACATATAATCAGCACCCAAGCTCCATCTCCACCCAAGGTAGGACCAAGGAAGGTCAGGCAATGGGTGCTGATGACTCAGCAGATAGGCCTGTAGGTTCCCCCAAACCCCCCATCCTTAGCTCACACAGATGGTGAGGTTGCAGCGACCAAAGGAACTAACGTGTCTGAGCGGGATTCGAACCCCAGTCTGGCAATCACCAGGCAAGGACGCTACCACCAGACCACCACCACCAAATATTTAGCCGTCGTTATGACGGGCCGCGTACACTAGTAAATGAATAACGCAAGCAAAAGCATTACCATTGAAACTGTTCATAATCGGAATTTCCGAAAAGAAATGATAGTTTTGACAGATACCATAGCAATGATTTAGACCAGGTCCCCCACACCCAGTCCATGATCTATCCCACCCTCATGGGGATATTCCTGCCTCTACCTGCCCTTCATACACCCCCAATAACCCCTCCCTCCTCCCGGGGGTGTGGTTGGAGCACCATGAAGCTCCATAGCCAAAGTTATTTAGCGGTTTGAGCCATCAGCATCCGGACCCGAAAAGCAATGAATATCAATCGGGATCATCTCTCTCTCCTAAAATATGGAACCTATCAACTCTGACAGACCCCCTTCGCTAAAACATATTCAATGCCTGCAGCGTCATCAACGGGGGGGGGGGGGAGAGAGAGGATAGTTTCAATGGGAGGCTACATTTCATGAGTGATATGACTCATTAGATGAAAAAATGGTTTTGCTCATTTTGTAGTAATGATATTACTAATATTATGATAACAGTAACACACATACACACACATTTATATATATATATATATATATGTATGTATATATATACATATATATGTATATATATACATATATATGTATATATACACATATATATGTATATATACACATATATCTATCTAGCTATATATATATATATATATATATGTATATACAGTATATATACAGAGAGAGAGAGAGAGAGAGAGAGAGAGAGAGAGAGACTTGCTCTCTATTATATAAAGGAGATTACTGTATTCGAAGGTATTTTAATATAGTATTTATAGATATTTTCTTTGATATATTACTCAAACAAGATGTTTAGACTTTTATTTATAGTAAACAATAATTTTTTTAGTATTAACAAGTTAGAATTCCTCACTCCACTTCTCATTTATTCGAATTTTTTTTATATTTATCCTCACTTCAAATCGACTCTGTATCAGTGACACTCTGACAGGAAAAATATGACCAACTCCCTTTGAAGCATATAATACCATGCATCCCTGAACAGAGTTCGCTGGCTGTGTCGCAAAATGAGAGAGAGAGAGAGAGAGAGAGAGAGAGAGAGAGAGAGAGAGAGGTGGATATTTCGAATCCCAAACACGGTAAAACATCTCTTTTGTTCCAGAGGTAAAAAAAAAAAAAAATCGTGGAGTTGACAAAAAAGTTCGGCCTGCTGACTTGATTTGTCCTGTTGGTTCATCAAGGAGGTCAACACGACACGCTGGGAATAAACGAGAGAGAGAGAGAGAGAGAGAGAGAGAGAGAGAGAGAGAATGTATACGACAAATGCGAAAATATACATGTATACATATAGAGAGCATTAAGTTCTTTTCTGCACTGGAGAGAGAGAGAGAGAGAGAGAGAGAGAGAGAGAGAGAGAGAATGTATACAACAAATGCGAAAATATACATGTATACATATAGAGAGTATTAAGTTCTTTTCTGCTCTGGTGAGAGAGAGAGAGAGAGAGAGAGAGAGAGTATACAGGTAATGGAAAGATATACATGCATATATGTAGTTTTAACTCATTTTACACTGGAGAGAGAGAGAGAGAAAGAGAGAATGTATACACCAAATGTGAAAATATACAAACATACATATAGTGAGTATTAACTGAGAGAGAGAGAGAGAGAGAGAGAGAGAGAGGAGAGAGAGAGAGAGAGAGATAATGTATACACCAAATGTGAAA
>NC_090726.1:203535875-203538375 GCF_036898095.1 Palaemon carinicauda
TATGTATATATATAAATATATATTTATATATATACATATATATAGTATATATATAGTATACACACACACACCCACATATATATATATATATATATATATAAATATATATATATATATGTATATACAGTATGCATATATATATATATATATATATGTATGTATGTATATGTGTGTGTGTTTCTGCGTGGAGTGTATGTCTGTGCGTGCGTGTGTGTATATGTGTGTACGTGCGTTTGTATGAATCTATGTGTGAATATGTATCGATTGTATGTGCGCAGTTACTCATATGATTTTTTTACAGTATTTTCTCTATGCATTACCAATTTTTAACTATCGATTATTGTTACCTTAATATGAACAATACTTTCTTTTCCATCTTGTACTGAACAATATTTCCCATTACGAAACAAGTAGTCTTTTCCTTGTTCAGTTTTCCCAGTGTTCGTACATCGAAACGTTCCTAGATTGTTGTTCGAATGTTCCTATATCGAAAGTTTCCTAAATTGCTACTCCAGGGGGCGATAACCTGATTTGCATCCGATAATGGAATGAAATACATAACTGACTTGTATAATAACAGGTGAGGTGGGGAGCCTCCTTGCCACCTAGCTACCCTGGGAAGCCCCAATCCCGTTATTATTATTATTATTATTATTATTATTATTATCACTTGCTAAGCTACAACCCTAGTTGGAAAAGCTGGATGCTATAAGTCCAGGGGCCCCAACGAGGAAAATGGCCCAGTGAGGAAAGGAAACAAGGACAAATAAAATATTTTAAGAACAGTAACATTTAAATATTTCCTATATAAACTATGAACACTTTAACAAAACAAGTGGAAGAGAAATGAGATAGAATAGTGTGCCCGAGTGTACCCTCAAGCAAGAGAACTCTATCCCAAAACAGTGGAAGACCATGGTACAGAGGCTATGGCACTACCCTAGACTAGAGAACAATTGTTTGATTTTGGAGTATCCTTCTCCTAGAAGAGCTGCTTACCATAGCTAGTCTCTTTTACCCTTACCAAGAGGAAAGTGGCCACTGGACTATTACTGTGTATTAGTTAACCCCTTGGGTGAAGAAGAATTGTTTGGTAATCTCAGTGTTGTCAGGTGTATGACGACAGAGGAGAATCTGTAAAGAATAGGCCAGACTATTCGGTGTCTGTGTAGGCAAAGGGAAAGTGAACCGTAACTAGAGAGAAGGATCCAATGTAATACTATCTGGCCTGGTAAAAACTCTCTACCAGTAGTATCTCAACGGATGGTTGGTTTAGCATGAAGTTTTAGAAAGTTGTATTGTATTAGGTATAATTAAACATTAAATAAATGTCCTACTCTTGCTTGAGGATACACTGAGGCACGCTGTTCTGTCTTGTTTCTCTTCCTCTTGTTTTGTCAAAGTTTTAATAGTTTATATAGGAGATATTTATTTTGATGTTGTTACTCTTCTTAAACATTTTATTTTTCCTTGCTTCCTTTCCTCACTGGGCTATTTTCCCTGTTGGAGTCCATGGGCTTATATCATTCTGCTTTTCGAACTAGGGTTGCAGCTTAGCAAATAATAATAATAATATTAATACTGAAAATTATTTATCGAAAATTGTTCACAATAATCATTACAGCTTGTGGATTGAGACTAGATATTTATTTAAAAGGAAATTAGTATTGTTTTCTACTACTATAGCAACTAAAACAGGCACATACTGAATGGTTAACTCTGTTAGGCATGACGAGTTGGCTCCAACGTTTGACGTACCTATTCACAAGTCAAACCGCCCGCTAACTGGAACATGCGTACGTTAAACGTAAACACAGACGTACGTACGAAAGACTGGCGTTGTAATAATTCCAGTCAGACGTACGTCTACCACATACGGCCTATACTCTCCCCCAACAGAGCAAAGAAAAGGGTAATTTCATCTTACGGGAGTATACGGGAACAAACGTGAATGTATGATCCTAGCATTGTGGTTGGAAGCCCCTCTGGTGCTCGCTCCCTTGAAGAAGTAAATGAGAAAATATTCCTCAAGTAGAACGTTGGAGTTGAGGCCTATACTCTCCCCAACAGAGCAAAAAAAAAGGGGGTAATTTCAGCTTACTGAAGTATACGGGAACAATCGTGAATGTGTGATCCCAGCATTACGGTTAGGAGCCCCTCTGGTGCTCGCTCACTTGAAGAAGCAAATGAGGAATGATTTCTGAGGTAGAATGTTGGAGTTGAGGCCTATACTCTAAACAGAGCAAAGAAAAGGGTAATTTCATCTTACGGGAGTATACCGGAACAAACGTGAATGTGTGATCCTAGCATTATGGTTGAAATACCCTCTGGTGTTCGCTCCCTTGAAGAAGCAAATGAGTAAAGTCTTCTCGGGTACAATGTTGGATTTGAGGATTAGAATTGTGTAGGGCTCTTTACAAACTCCTCAGGTATTCTATCCATTTTTCTTAAGCGTGCTGTATTGTACTTCCTGGTAGAAAGTGCGTTGTATGTTCGGCCT
>NC_090726.1:203543375-203550875 GCF_036898095.1 Palaemon carinicauda
TATGATTGTCTTTTTTGTATTGCCTATCTTCTTTCCTTCTTCTTCTTCTTCTAGCAATAGCCAGTTTATTTATATCCTTTCCTCTATGGGATATTTTTCCACGTTGGAGTCCTTGGGCTTATAACATCCTGCTTTTCTAATTAGGGTTTAGCTTAGCTTTTGATAATAATAATAATAATAATAATAATAATAATAATAATAATAATTTCACGGATTGTCCCTTCCTTGTAAATCCTAGTTCTCTCTCTCTCTCTCTCTCTCTCTCTCTCTCTCTCTCTCTCATCATCCAACACACCAAACTAAGTTTCACAGCAGATGAGTTTTCAAAGGTAGAGACATTGTACCAATTACTTTATCAATGCTATTTACAGAGAGAGAGAGAGAGAGAGAGAGAGACGTCTCTTTGAGCATAGCGTTAGTAATTAGCCATCTCATTATCAATAGACTACACAGTATTTTGAGAGTGTTATATTAAATCTCTCCATGTGATACCAAATGAAATAATGTTTGTTATTATTATTATTATTATTATTATTATTATTATTATTACTTGCTAAGTTACAACCTTAGTTGGAAAAGCAGGATGTTATAAGCCCAGGGGCCCCAACAGGGAAAATAGCCCAGTGAGGAAAGGAAACAATGATAAATAAAATATTTTAAAAATAGTAGCATTGAAATAAAAATTTCGTATATAAACTATAAAAACTTTAAGAAAGCAAGAGGAAGAGAAAAAGCAGTATGCTATAATCCCAGTGACTCCAACAAGGAAAATAGCCCAGTGAGGAAAGGAAACGAAGAAAAATAAAATATTTTAAGATCAGTAACATTAAAATAAATATATCCTATATAAACTATAACAACTTTATGAAAACAAGACGAAGAGAAATAAGATAGAACAGCGTGCCCGAGTGTACCCTCAAGCAAGAGAACTCTAACACAAGACAGTGGTAGACCATGGGACAGAGGCTATGGCACTACCCAAGACTTAGAATAAAAGATAAGCTAAGCTAAGCTACAACCTTAATTTGAAAAGCAGGATTCTATAATCCAAAGGCTCCAACAAGGAAAACAACCCAGTCAGGAAAGGAAATAAGAAAAGTATATGAGAAATTATGAATAATTAAAATAGAATATTCTAAGAACAGTATCATCATTAAAACAGATCTTTTATATATAAACTATAAAATGAATTATATCAGCCAGTTCAATATAAAAACATTTGCTGAAAGTTTAAACTTTTGCTATTAAAGTCTAGATTCTGTCTGTCTGATTGTTTTGATAGTATCTGTGCTTATCTCTCAAGGGAAACCCTTCAAGGATAAAGATAAAAAAAGTTTAGTTTCTTTCAAGGTGTGGAATGATCTTCCTAATCGGGTAGTTGAAATCGGTAAAATTGCAAAAGTTCAAACTTGCAGCAAATGTTTTTATGTTGAACAGGCTGACATAAGTCTCTTTATAGTTTATATATGAAATATCTATTTTAATGTTGTTTAATGTTTTTTAAATAATTTATTTTAATTATGCAATACTTATATTGTTTGTTTATTTTCTTATTTCCTTTCCTCACTGGGCTATTTTTCCCTGTTGGAGCCCTTGGCTTAAAGTATCTTGCTTTTCCAACTAGGATTAAACCGTAGCTAATAATAATAATAATAATAATAATAATGATAATAATGATAATAATAATATTTTATATCCTTATTTCCTTTCTTCACGGGGCTATATTTCCCTGTTGGAGCTCTCGGGCTTATAGCATCTTGCTTTTCCAACTAGGGTTGTAGCTTAGCTAATAATAATAATAATAATAATAATAATAATAATAATATTTTATATCCATATTTCCTTTCTTCACTGGGCTATATTTCCATGTTGGAGCTCTCGGGCTTATAGCATAATGCTTTTCCAACTAGGGTTGTAGCTTAGCTAATAATAATAATATTAATAATAATAATAATAATAATAATAATAATAATAATAATAATAATAATAATTGTGTGTGGGGGTGGGTTACTAATGTCGGTAAGAAAATTCATAGACAAGATACGTCTCTATTTATAACTTGATATAAAATTCCGGAAACTTTTCGATTTTGTACGTGAAGTTTTATACGATGAATTTTCCCTCCGGGATTAACTTTTAAACTACCTGTCAAGTGTAGAAAGTTTAGACATTTTGTGTCGAATTATAGATGGAAGGAAATATTAGTTCTATTTTTTTAATTTTTTTTTTTTTGTTACCTGAGTCAACGAAGTAGGAAGGAGGTTATGTTTTACCCCTTGTTTTTGTGTTTGTGTTTGTTTGTGAACAGCTTCCTGGCCACAATTTTAATCGTAGGGTTTATTACTTTCAGGGATAACTGGTATGTAAAAATTTATATTATATATATATATATATATATTATATATATATATATATATATATGTGTGTGTGTATATATGTATATATATGTATGTATATATACGTATGTATACATATATATAGATAAATATAAATATATATATATATATATATGTATATATACATATGTATATATATATATATATATATATGTATATATATATATATATATATGTATATATATGTATATATATACATATATATATATTTATATATATAGATAAATATATATAAGTATAAATGTATATATATATATATATACACAGTATATATATATATATATATATACACACACACTAGACCTGACCCCTTTTTAGTTGTAATGGCATCCTATATTCTTCCCAATTACATAATGCATTTTAATTACAGCCCTGCCATCCCTTTCCATATTTGTAATTATAATTTTTATCATTTCCCTCCCCAGATCCCATATCATTACAGTCCCATATCAATATAGATAAACAAGCATTCATTATCATTAATGGCCCGACGTCCTTTTACCTCATTTATGACCTCATCGAGGTCCGTCTACCTCATTTATGGCCTCCTCGAGGTCGCGAGGTCACTAAATTTCATTTCAATGTTAAATGAGTTTTTACAGTCGAAAGGTGGCGAGAGGGTTAAACATTAAATAGCTGTCAGGTGGTGTGGAAGTTATGGCTAGCAATTGATATATAGATAGCCTTCATAATCATTGAAATGGGCTATTATAATGTCTTGTTATGCCTTCGTTGTTTATCTTTTGCTGTTGACTACCGCCGCTTGGCTGCTTTATTAATATTATTATTATTATTATTGTTATTATTGTTATCGTTGTTATTATTATTATTATTATTATTATTATTATTATTATTATTATTATTACTTGCTAAACTACAAGCATAGTTGGAAAAGCAGGATGCTATAAGCCCAGGGGCCCAAACAGAGAAAGTAGCCTAGTGAGGAAAGAACACAAGGAAGAACAAAATATCCTAAGAACAGTAACACCATTTAAAATATTTCCTATATAAACTATAAAAACTTTAACGAAACAAGAAGATAAATATATAACAATAGTGTGCCAGAGTGTACCCTCAAGCAAGAGAACTCTAGCCCAAGACAGTGGAAGACCATGGTACAGAGACTATGGCACTACCCAAGACTAGAGAACAATGGTTTGATTTTGGAGTGTCGGTCCAAATGAGTATGATAAAACTATTTTTCAGTAATTAAAATAACTCCACACTTTCTAGAAGATAAATATATAACAATAGTGTGCCAAAGTGTACCCTCAAGCAAGAGAACTCGAACCCAAGACAGTGGAAGACCATGGTACGGAGGCTATGGCACTACCCAAGACTAGAGAACAATGGTTTGATTTTGGAGTGTCGGTCCAAATGAGTATGATAAAACTATTTTTCAGTAATTAAAATAACTCCACACTTTCTAGAAGATAAATATATAACAATAGTGTGCCAGAGTGTACCCTCAAGCAAGAGAACTCTAGCCCAAGACAGTGGAAGACCATGGTACAGAGACTATGGCACTACCCAAGACTAGAGAACAATGGTTTGATTTTGGAGTGTCGGTCCAAATGAGTATGATAAAACTATTTTTCAGTAATTAAAATAACTCCACACTTTCTAGAAGATAAATATATAACAATAGTGTGCCAAAGTGTACCCTCAAGCAAGAGAACTCTAACCCAAGAAAGTGGAAGACCATGGTACAGAGGCTATGGCACTACCCAAGACTAGAGAACAATGGTTTGATTTTGGAGTGTCGGTCCAAATGAGTATGATAAAACTATTTTTCAGTAATTAAAATAACTCCACACTTTCTAGAAGATAAATATATAACAATAGTGTGCCAAAGTGTACCCTCAAGCAAGAGAACTCTAACCCAAGAAAGTGGAAGACCATGGTACAGAGGCTATGGCACTACCCAAGACTAGAGAACAATGGTTTGATTTTGGAGTGTCCTTCTCCTAGAAGAGTCGCTCACCATAGCTAAAGAGTCTCTTCTACCCTTACCAAGAGGAAAGTACTTTGATGTTAAACGATTCATTGATTGATTGTAAGTTTTCTGGCATTCTGATGTCGATTGAAATAGTTTAAAGGCTTTAAAAAACCGCTCATGAATGGCAGAGGCAAGGGATAGTGACATTGCCCTATCAAGCAGGACAATGTCCTAGAGACTGACCATATATTATATAATCAGTGCCCAAGCCTCCTCTCCATCCAAGCTAGGACCAGGGAGGGCCAGGCAATGGCTGTTTGATGATTCAGAAGATACATATTGGCTCCCCCAAACTCCCCCATCATTAGGGCACAAGGATGGTGAGTTTGCAGCAACCAATTGAACTAACGACTTTTGAGCGGGATTCGAATCCCAGTCTGGCGATCACCAGTCAGGGACGTTACCACATCGGCCATCACAACCCTGATATAAATAACGTGACAGAAATACTGATAAGTCCAATTTAGTAAATTAATGATGATAATTTTTATAACGTAAGAAAGTACTGTTTAATCCAAATTATATACTTTGTATAATTGTATACCATGGTCTTCCGCTGTCTTGGGTTAGAGTTCTCTTGCTTGAGGGTGCACTCGGTCGCACTATTCTATCTTATTTCTCTTCCTCTTGTTTTGCTAAAGTTTTTAATAGTTTATATAGGAAATATTTATTTTGAAATAATGAATTTTTCCTTTTCCTTTCCTCACTGGGCTATTTTCCCTGTTGGAGCCCCTGAGCTTATAACATCCTTCTTTTCCAACTAGGGTTGTAGCTTAGCAAGTCGTTGTATTAATAATAATAATAATAATAATAATAATAATAATAATAATAATTTAATGTTGAAAAGTATTACGAGATGTAAATCTAAGCTTTTTCCAAACTTTAAAAACAAGGTCCTCCAGGAAAACCAAATTGAATTTATATTTTTAGCGGCTCGTTAAGTCCCGTGGTCAATTACCGTTAATGTTGTGACGTTTTGTATATGCTAAATTAATATATTAATTTATCTAAAAAAAAAAATTAAAACATTTTTTTTATTTATTGCACGAGAGTTACTGAATTTAATTTTGTGTATTTATTACAGCTTCAGACTTTAAATCGCTTATATATTGTATTTTAATATCTTTTTTCAAACTAATATTATTTAATAAGAATGTGTATTACACACACACACACACACATATATATATATATATATATATATTTATATACATGTATATATATACATATATATACACACTATATATACACCTTAACGTGGTGAAGGAATTTGAGTATTGCCATGATCAGTAAAACTGTACTGCTCAGGGCCACCCATACTTGGCTGATTTACTATGAGCGATCAGACGAAAATCTTCCACCATCACCAACCCGCACTAGCCAACGTGGTGATGAAAATTACGCAAGGACATGTCTGAGGCATTTGTCTGTTGTTTTGTGTGTATGTTTGTGTATATGTGTATATATACAGTATATATATATATATATATATATATACATATATATATATATATATATATACACACACACATATATATATATATATCTATATATATATATATATATATATACATGAACTAATGTAATTCCATTTGCTAGTTAGAATTTACTAATTAACTGAGTGATCTATTTCGACTTCAGTTTATCATCTAATTTTAACCTTGCATTACTTACTGTACAAAGTAGATTCTCTCTCTCTCTCTCTCTCTCTCTCTCTCTCTCTCTCTCATATACGATGACATTATTGCAAAGGACTGGTGCATCATTGCAGTAGAAATACCATTTGAGAAACGCCTGTTTTCTCCCAGGCGAAGAAGTTTAATTGAATGTCTCCCAAGTCCCCTTTGTAATGTTCCCTTTTTTACCTCTTGCATCATTGGCATTCACTGATGGGTCATATTTCCTCCTCTTTCCTCTTCCTCTTTCCTCCTCCTCTTGGATCGGGTCGTTTCCTTTAATGTCTGAAGCATTTCTCACAGGAGAGAGAGAGACAGGAAAAATGATCACGCTGAACTGCCAGTACGGAGTGCTTTCCCTTCTAGCTGTTGGATACAAAATGGCGCCCTGTTTTGAGGTTACTGCTACTCCCCTCCCGCCTTTCGTCTCCCGGTCAATCCCCATGCAAAGTGGGCTCAGCCTTTCGTATATTCACCGAGGGAACAATTCAATAAGATATTTAAATGCTATTAATGGAACTGCGAAAGGGGGCTGGCTGGTTCCTTGTACGACCTGCTGCAGTGGTGATCGTCCCAGTGTTTGTTGGAGATGGGTGAATGTACGAAAACCTCGGGTGTGTAAATGCAAATTGGTAAATGGAGGAAGGGATTATTAGATAATCAAATACACTCGCATGCATGTTAATAAACTTGTATACTGTATATTAAGGGCTTAGCGATATATCCTCTTGAACGAGGTTTTAATAGAGCTGGAAAGGAGAGTTTGTGTTTATTTTCATGAATCCGTTTGAACTAAAGTATACAATATTTACGGTTCGCAACTGGGCAATTTTGTTGCCAAAAAGGCTAATACTTTACTCGCAAGAAGCCGTGCTTTTAACTCAGACGTAAGGTAATACTAATGTCCTTACATCTTGGCAATCTGTCTAACGACAATCCCTTTCACCAAGGTATGACTACTCCCTCTTTCCTATACTCGAGGGATGGTGAGAGACTGATTGGTTATACATCTGGCGATGCCACTGAGTGTGATCGGAAAGAAATTATATATATATATATATATATATATATGTATATATATATATATATATATATATATTTATATATATACATGTATATATACTATATATATTTATATATATACATATATATATACTATATATATTTATATATATGCATATATATAAATTTCTACCTCAGACTTGGGATCGAACCCTAGCCCCCTTCAAATGAAAGGCCAGGTCGCTTCCAACCATGCCACCAGAAGTTACCTGGCCTTTCATTTGAAGGGGCTAGGGTTCGATCCCAAGTCTGAGGTAGAAATTTATTTCTATTTGAACACGATATTGTGTTGAAGTTCATCCATATATATATATATATATATATGTATGTATATATATACATACATATATATATATATATATGTATA
>NC_090726.1:203564739-203607239 GCF_036898095.1 Palaemon carinicauda
GAGAGAGAGAGAGAGAGAGAGAGAGAGAGAGAGGAGAGAGAGAGAGAGAGAGAGAGAGAGAGAGAGAGAGAATTTCTCATGACTGCCAACTTATCAATGTGAATATTTTGTAATGTTTTTTTTTTATTTAATCTAATCTCGTATTTTTAATGAGGATTTCCGTTCTGGGAGTCAAAGGCTTCACCGCTATTCTTAGGAAAAGAAAATTGATAATAGGAATAAACGATCTTTAATTGGAAAGATGTGAGAAGTGTTCGAATTGAAATGATCAAGAATGAATCTCACTGGAAACTTCTGTACGACAAGCACGCTTCCAGCGTACCTATCCGTACCAGTCACCTTCCTTGTCCACACCGGTGAATTTGCTTTCTTGTTTTCTTTTACAGCTAGATATCCTTCGAATTTATAATAGTTAGGTTTTATAATCGCGGGTATAAGTTTGATCTAACACACTGTTCAAAAGAACAATTAAAATCCTCTAAGTTTAACTTTGCGAGAACAAAGTTCCAGCACATTATGCTCAATGAGTGGGATACTCGAGGCCAGGGCGCATGCGCGACTGACATCTGGGCCTTCCAGTCAATGTTTTACTGCTAGATATCCATCGAATTTATAATCGTTCGGTTTTATAATCGCGGGATTAAGTTTAGAGTAACACACTGTTAAAACGAACAATTAAAATCCGGTAACTTTAACTTCGCGAGAACAAAGTTCCAGCAGATTACGCTCACTGAGTGGGATACTCGAGGCCAGGGCGCATGCGCGGCTGCTGCCATCTGGGCCTTCCAGTCAACTTCTGCGGACAGTCGTAACCCTAACGCCGTGTAGGGAACATGTGCTTGTGAATTTTGATAGGAACATTAAATGAAACATGTGTTGCACATCGTGGCTTACTATATTTTTAGTATGTGGCAGCCTAACATCATGGAGTTGTTTTGGACAAGTCGTCTTGGAGGAGGATAGTGTGACTCGATCGGGAACAGGTGAGTGTAAAAAAAAAAAAGAAAAAACCGCTGCTGGTGACGGAGTAGGATATACCTGGTGAGGTTCTCCACTCAGGTGTATCTTTTTACTCCACCCCGTCCTGGATAGTCCACGATTCTCTCTCTCTCTCTCTCTCTCTCTCTCTCTCTCTCTCTCTCTCTCTCTCTCTCTCTCTCTCTCTCTCTCTCCCTTGGGTACAAATTTCGTTAAATCTGGGCAATGTCAAGAACTGATTATTTCATAATTGTCATTTGAATTGTCAAATCAGCGATTGACTCTCTCTCTCTCTCTCTCTCTCTCTCTCTCTCTCTCTCTCTCTCTCTCTCTCTCTCTCTCTCTCCCTTGGGTACAATTGTCGTTAAATCTGGGCAATGTCAAGAACTGATTATTTCATAATTGTCATTTGGATTGTCAAATTAGCGATTGACTCTCTCTCTCTCTCTCTCTCTCTCTCTCTCTCTCTCTCTCCTCTCTCTCTCTCTCTCTCTCCCTCCCTTGGGTACAAATGTCGTTAAATCTGGGCAATGTCAAGAACTGATTATTTCATAATTGTCATTTGAATTGTCAAATCAGCGATTGACTCTCTCTCTCTCTCTCTCTCTCTCTCTCTCTCTCTCTCTCTCTCTCTCTCTCTCTCTCTCTCTCTCTCTCTCTCTCTCTCTCTCTCTCCCTTGGGTACAAATGTCGTTAAATCTGGGCAATGTCAAGAACTGAATTTATTTTCATAGTTGTCATTCAAATTGTCAAATCAACGATGGACGCTATCAGGAATAGAATCTTGAATCAAATGAAAAACTATATTAGAATTGATCATATTGAATAAATTTGATACTAAATGGAAATATACATTTCATTATAACCTTTGGTATTTAAAACAAAACATATTTAATAGAATAGTAATGAATTAAATGCCATTAGTACACAAAATAAATGTTAGAAGACTTTAAATATATAAAAGTCTTTATTCCGAACTACTTGATTATATGTTTCACTATTACGTTTGTATTTATAAAATAAGTTTATTAGGCTGTCATGTTGCCACGAATTTTGTTTCATTGTTTTTATATACAATAACAGTCCTTTACATATATAATATTTCATCATTAGGATCATGTTAATATTGTATATAACATGAAGATGAATCTCGAATACCTGTGGAACTTGATTTTGGTCCATCTGACCGGTCCAATGTGATTATCTTTCAGTTTAGTTTTCTTTAATGGCTTATTTCAAATGTAAACTATTTAACGTAATTTCGTTTGTTATGTAGACTCTTTAAAGCATTAATCATTGGCTTCAACATGATTTTCAATTGGAAATATTCCTGCATATTGAGTCGAGCTTATACAACTGCAGGTTGAGGCGTCAGTCTCCCATTGTCATGTAGGTCATCGAGTCTTACATAAACTTATATATGCAGTGTTGATAGTCAGTGTATTATGGTTGCTTTCAACCATGTTAATATCTTCAGGGTAGGCCTAGCTGTTCTTAAGAGCTTATAGATTGGGTTTATATAGTAATAAAGTTCCTTTTCAATTTTGAAGTTTTACCAGTTTATTGATACTCGTTGTATTACGGTTAGTTCGGGGTAGGGTCAACTCGGACCATTTTGAAATACCAACTCGGACCATTTTGAAATACCAACTCGGACCATTATCTCGACCATCTCGGACCGTCAAAAACTTTGGAAATGCCAAGTCGGACCATCATGTAAACCAACTCGGACCATCGAGCAAGAGAGAAAGAGAAACAACAGTTGGTGTTCATTGGCGTTGCGCAGTTAGGAATAAAAATGTTAAGTGTGGAATGATAATAAAGGAAGTGAATAATTCGTTTATCAGAGGGCCCAGTGAACATTCCCATCCACCGGAAACATGCCCTGCTACCACAAGTAAGGTTTCAAAATTAATTAAAGATAAAGCAATGGAGGATGTGTTTCGGCCCGCATTAGAAATCGTGGAGGAAGTAATCCTTGAAAACGTAGATCCAACAATGCCTACTGCTTCACTACCTGCCCCCATAAATCTCGCTCGTCAAGCAAACAGGAAGCGGCAAGCAAACAGACCTGCTGAACCCGTGGATTTGAGTTTTGAAATTAGTGAGGAACACATACCACCTAACTTTCTTAAATTTGATATACATGTAGGGGATAGACGTCACTTAGTATTTGCAACAGAAGGACAGTGTCAGTTACTTGCTAAAGCAAAAAGGTGGTATGTCGATGGGACATTCAAAGTTGTTAGGCAACCCTTCACACAACTTTTTAGCATTCATGCATTCATGAAGTATGATGGGAATGTGAAACAAATGCCTCTTGTATTTGTTTTAATGTCAGGTAAGAGACGCAAAGATTACAAAAAGGTGTTTAGTAGAATTAAGGAAATCCTAGGTGAACAATTAAAAGTACAAGAAGTAATTCTAGATTTTTCTCCTATCTCTTTTGTATAATGAAGCAAAGCTTGTGCCACTATATGTAAATTTCTTAAATGATGGAAAAGTGTTGCGCCACCAAAAGACAAAGTATGCTAAGCAACATGGAAGACTAGTCGTACTGTGGGAGGAGTTTTCTCTAGGTCATAGATCGGGTAAAAGCCTTCTAAAAGCTGTTTCCCATTTCATTGCTGTGAATGTATGATTATTAATTTGAATATGTTTTATTGAACATTTTACTTTGTCTTTTGCTTCTACATTTGCATGTTTTTAATAACTCTCCTAATAATAAATATGTGTGACTTTCACTGTTCTCAATTTATTTTTACCAATTGTTCTAATTTATAATCTTATCAACCTGGTCCGAGTTGGTTCACTACTGTGGTCCGAGGTGGTATATTGTGGTCCGAGTTGGTTATAATGGTCCGAGTTGGTGGAGGTACGGTCTGAGTTAGTAAGGGTCCGACTTGGCGATGGTCCGAGTTGGGGGTGAAGCGTTAGTTCAACCATAGTACTATAGTCTAATTAATAGCTTCATGTTAGGCCTAGCTGTTCTTAAGAGCTTATAGATTGGGTTTATATAGTAATAAAGTTCCTTTTCAATTTTAAAGTTTTACCAGTTTATTGAAAATCATTGTATTACGGTTAGTTCAACCATAGTACTATAGTCAAATTAATAGCTTCATGTTAGGCCTAGCTGTTCTTAAGAGCTTATAGATTTGGTCTATATAGTAATGAATTTAATATTCAATTATAACTTTTACCAGTTTGTATGAATTAATTGTATTACGGTTAGTTCAACCATAGTACTATAGTCACATTAATAGCTTCAGGTTAGGCAGAGCTGTTCTTAATAGATTTTTATAGATTGGTCTATGAATTATTATATAGTTCGTTTTCAATTTTAAAAGCTTTATCAGTTGTTTTTTTTATTGTATTACGGTTAATCATAGTATTATAGCCACGTTAATAGCTTCGGGTTAGGCTTATCTGTTCCCAAGTGATTTCTCGCAGACTAGGTCTATAAAATAAAGTTAATTTTTAATTGTAAGGATTTGCTAATTATTTAGGGAAATGTCGGTTCTAGACAGAATTCGTTATATTAGTTTGTTGTCGAAATTCGACAGAATTCGTCATAATTATATATTGTCGCTCGCGTTTATAGATTTCATTTTTAATTCTAAAGTTTTGCTAATTATTTAGGGAAATGTCGGTTCTAGACAGAATTCGTTATATTAGTTTGTTGTCGAAATTCGACAGAATTCGTCATAATTATATATTGTCGCTCGCGTTTATAGATTTCATTTTTAATTCTAAAGTTTTGCTAATTATTTAGGGAAATGTCGGTTCTAGACAGAATTCGTTATATTAGTTTGTTGTCGAAATTCGACAGAATTCGTCATAATAATATACCGTCGACTCTCGTCGGAGAGATGAAGAGAAAATCGCACCGTTGAGAAAGTTTCGTGAACTCCGTACCGAGTTCATTCAGGTCGCAGCCACGGGAGGAGGGTTTGCGTAAGGTCTCCTTCCTCTACCAAGCCAGGTTGGGTCCTCCCCAAAATGAGGGGACCACCTGAAACTTTCGAATGTCTTGATTGTGGATTGAAAATTGTGTAACGGGTGTTTCTTTCGGTAGTTTCCAAAGGGGAGGGTGAAGAATTTTATATTCATTTTGTTATTAAAATCTTTGAAATATTTTTTATTAGCTTAAAACGTCTCTGTCTTTGTCTTTAAAGCTACTTGGTACATTTATATTATTGCTATCTAAGCTACAACCCTAATTGGGAACGCAAAATAGCTTTAACAGGGTAAATAGCCCAGTGAGGAAAGGAAATAAAGGAGACAGGATAGTGTCTGAATGTACCCTCTAATACAAAACAGTGGAAAACCATTGTACAGAGGCTATCACACTCCCAACAGGTTAGATAGCCCAGTGAGGAAATGAAATTAGAAGACAGTATAGTGTCTGAATGTACCCTCTTAGTAGGATAAATAGCCCAGTGAGGAAAGTATAATAGAATAGTGTGCCAGAATGTACCCTCTAAGCAAGATAACTGTAGTCCAAAACAGTGTCAAACCATGGTACAGACGCTATCACGCTTCCCAAGACTTTTCTTTAGTGTTAGATTGGATTAGGGCGTTGAATATCCCCTTAACCGTCATTTATTTTCAAGCAGGTCTGGTTTTCCTCAGTATTTGTGTAAGGTGGTTTACATAAGCCTAACTCCCATGTCCGCAAGGCCAGTGGGTTCCTTACATAAGCTCGCATGTGGGGATTGAAAGTACGTTGACCGACCTCTTTTAGTTGTCAAATTTACCGTTTTGTGTTATGGCCGGTTTTCCTTATGTTTTTACATAAGTTAAACTGATATTTACTAGAAATATCTTATCAAATTCAGTTTACTGGCTTCTAAACGTTCAGTGTTAGCAGGATTCACAGCTCAGGTGTTTTTTCTATAGTTTTTATTTGGTTATTTTGAAGTTAATTTTTTTCTTACTGATAAATAATTGGTGATTTTTTTTAGATAATTCTTGGTCCCTCATTACACAAGTGTGTTCATGACATACGCTGTCATGGTTTGTTATATAAACTCTTAACTTGTTCAGGGATTAATTTTATCAAAATGTACCGTCGTTTTAGATGATTAATGAAGAGTATAATTGCATTTATATAGCAATTCACAAATTTGAATGCAAAGCTGTTTTTGGGGTATATTTTTTCGTTGCAATGTTTGCTTATGCAACATCGTCCTTTTGTAGGAGAGCCGGCTAGTAGACTGAATGTTTAGTTTTGCTGCAAATCAGTGTATATGTTCAGCCTTAGGAAAGGGTGGTATTGTTTTTGTTAGTAATAGTTGCCTCCACCTGGTCCTCTCTAGCTCCGTATAAATTACCCAGGTGGATGCAATTGACAGTCCACGTCTAGGACATGGCACCCAGATAGATAGGTTATTATTATTATTTTTATTATTACTACTAGCTAAGCTACAACCCTAGTTTGAAAAGCAAGATGCTACAAGGCCAAGGGCTCCAACAGGGTAAAATAGCCCAGTGAGGAAAGGAAATAAACGATCTAAGAAGTAATGAAAAATTAAAGTAAAATATTTTACAAGCATTAACAGCATTAAAACAGATATTTCATAATATATAAACTATAGAATGGACTTGCGTCTGCCTGTTCAACATGACGTTTGCTGCAAGTTTGAACTTTTGAAGTGTTAGTTGGTGTGTGTGTCAAGAACATGTTTCATTCATCCATATGGTTTTCATTTTACTGCACAATTTAAGTTAGTGGACCCTCTCTCCCCTATTCGATACAGCTATACATATAATTATGATTAAACTATGTCATACAGATGGAAATGTAGCCCGTGATATTCACTACTGTCGATGATTCATTGTGTGGCTCCAGCCAATGATTCAGGAATCGTCTCTGCGTGACGAACAACCTGTTGTGAAACTGTTTGGATTCAGCGTTCTTTTACTGTTAAGATTATTTCTTTTTTAGTTTCTTACTCTTCCTTTTTCTTTGATTTCTTGCATTGTTGATTTTTATCTAGACTTCGTGAGTGCTTTCGTCTTTAATACTACTGTTTGCTCTTAACTTTCATATGCTTTTGTGATTTTTTAAAATTTTTGTTTCACATTTTATTGTTTCCGATGTCATTTTAACCTTTTTTCTTGCCTTCTTTACTTTACCCATTACTATTTCTTTCCTACTATACGCCTCATAGAATTACCTTTCAGTCCCCCCTGCTTATAGAATGTCTGTATACACACGTTTACTTCCAGTGCGGCTCGCCCTAGACTATTGTATAGTAAACTCCACTCTGTATTCATGGCTTTTCTCTCCTGTAGTGTTTCTGTGACCCGTCGTAATGGACACGGCTTAGTTGTCATTATTGGAAGGAGCTATGACTCTCCCTGATGAATATGTTATTAAGTGAGGGTGGCTGTAGTCTCACCTATGCCTGGTTCTTGCTGCATCGTTTAATTATGACTGAAGGTACTTTTAAAGGAACTATATCCATACGAATGAGGCCTTAGCTCGAGACGGAAATGCGTAGATCGGACGAGTTTTTGAGTAATGTGGTACTATCACAATATACATAGGCCTACGTATATTATGTACATATATGTGTATATGTGCACGTGTGTTTTTGTAATTTATTGAGTACTACTTATAATCAAAGTGGCGTCCTATCAGTTACTTATATTTATTTAAACGTTTCAAAAAGCTTATTGTTAAAAGCACCTTATCAGATGGTATATAAATCTACACGGGTATTTAATAATGAAATGCCGAGTAATTTTTGTATACAATATATATATATATATATATATATATATATATATATATATATATATATATATATATATATATATATATATGAACAAATGTAGCCGATTTTAGTCCACTGCAAGACATTGTCCTCAGACATTTCCTTACTCGTGCCTGGATTGGTGATGGTGGGAGACTTTCTGATAGATCTCTGCATATATATATATATATATATATATATATATATGTGTGTGTGTGTGTGTGTGTGTGTCATTGTCGTATGATATAAGTTTTATTAGAAGTCTCTTGGTGGGAGTACGTTATAGCGAAATGCGTATGTTCGTTGTTCAAGGTTATCCCTACTCGAATGGCGAAGATAAAAAAAAAACAATAGCAAGAGTGTCGCAACTCGAGAAAGCTAGCTACCTTCAACCAACGCCTGGACCGGTTGAAAATGCGCGGTGTTGGGAAATCAAATGCGTTTTAGGTTGGTTGAGAATGATTCTCCCCCACACCCCCTTTTTTGTGGCATTGTTCTGTATAGTATTCATTTGGAAGTTGTGTGGAAATTATTTTTGGGGGAGAGTATGTTGGTTGTTGATGTTTTTTTTTTTATTATTATTTATTTTATTGTTGTAGTTTTCCTTTAGCAATTGCTTTTTCCTGGAAGATCTGGAAACCAGATTTTCTCTTGTCTTTTTAGGAAATGTTTGGAGTGGGTAAGGAAACGCAGTATTGAACATTCCTTTTATATATATATATATATATATATATATATATATATATATATATATATATATATATATATATATATATATATATATATATATATATATATATATATATATATATATATTCTTTTTAAGTTTAAGGTATTTTTCTTCAGTATTTGCTTTTCCTGGAAGTTCTGGAAGCTAGATTTCCTCCTTTCTCTTTAGGAAATGTTTTGAGTGGCCAAGGAAACACCTTATTGAACATTGTTTATAAGACGTATATAATTCTTTTTAAGTTTAAGGAGTTTTCCTTTGGATTTGCTTTTCCTGGAAGTTCTGGAAGCCAGATTTCCTCCTTTCTCTTTAGGAAATGTTTTTGGGGCTAAGGAAACTCTGTATTGAGCATTGTTTGTAAGACATTTATAATTCTTTTTAAGTTTAAGGAGTTTTCCTTTGGCATTTGCTTTTCCTGGAAGTTCTGGAAGCCAGATTTCCTCCTTTCTCTTTAGGAAATATCTTGAGTGGCCCAGGAAACACCTTATTGAACATTGCTTATAAGATGCATATAATTTTTGATTAGTTCAAGGAGATATATGTCCAGAAACTTATTTTTATTGTAGTTTATCTTCTGGATTTGCTTTTCCTGGAAGTTCTGGAAGCCAGATTTCCTCCTTTCTCTTTAGGAAAGGTTTTGGGGCTAAGGAAACACCGTATTTTGATCATTGCTTATAAAATGTATATAATAGTTTAAGGAGATACGTGTCTAGAAAGTTTAATTTTTATTGTAGCTTTTCATTTTGTATTGGTTTTCCTGGAAGTTTTGGAAGCCAGATTTCCTCCTTTCTCTTTAGGAAATGTTTTGGGGGTAAGGAAACACCGTATTGATCATTGCTTATAAGACGTATATAATTCTTGATTAGTTTAAGGAGTATCCCTTTGGCATTTGCTTTTCCTGGAAGTTCTGGAAGCCAGATTTCCTCCTTTCTTTTTAAGTTTAAGGAGTTTTCCTTTGGCATTTGCTTTTCCTGGAAGCCAGATTTCCTCCTTTCTCTTTAGGAAATGTTTTTGGGGCTAAGGAAACACTGGATTGAACATTGCTCATAAGTTGTATTGCTGGCAATCCCACCTTCCTGGTAAGGCGGATTTGAGGTAATCCCGGAACACCGTTTTCCTACAGTTGAGTTCACAGGGGATCATGGCTGTTGCTGCTCCACCGGTTTTGAGAATTCATATTGAGTCATTCTTTCGTCGTGATCATTATTTATTTTGATGATTGTATATTGTTGTTTTCCTGTTTGGTTAGCTTTTTTTTTTTTTTTTTTTTTTTTCTTTTTTTTTTTTTTTTTTTTTTTTTTTTTTTTTTTTAAATTATTCAATATGGAATTTTTGAGTTCGAGAACTTCAAAGGAAGTTTATATTGAGTCATTCTTTCGTCGTGATCATTATTTATTTTGATGATTGTATATTGTTGTTTTCCTGTTTGGTTAGCTTTTTTTTTTTTTTTTTTTTTTTTTTTTTTTTTTTTTTTTTTTTGAAATTATTCAATATGGAATTTTTGAGTTCGAGAACTTCAAATGAAGTTTATATTGAGTCATTCTTTCGTTGTGATCATTATTTATTTTGATGATTGTATATTGTTGTTTTCCTGTTTGGTTAGCTTTTTTTTTCTTTTTTTTTGAAATTATTCAATATGGAATTTTTGAGTTCGAGAACTTCAAATGAAGTTTATATTGAGTCATTCTTTCGTCGTGATCATTATTTATTTTGATGATTGTATATTGTTGTTTTCCTGTTTGGTTAGCTTTTTTTTTTTTTTTTTTTTTTTTGAAATTATTCAATATAGAATTTTTGATTTGAGTTCGAGAACTTCAAATAAAATTCATATTGAGTCATTCTTTCGTCGTGGTCATTATTTATTTTGATGACTGGATAGTGTTGTTTTCTACATTGATCAGCTTTTTTTTTTTTTTTTTTTTTTTTTTTTTTTTTTTTATAAATTATCCCATATAGAATTTTTGAGTTCGAGAACTTCAAAAAAAAAGTGTAGTTAGTATTTTCTTTTGGAATTAATTTGGTATAGAATTTGAGTTCTGGGTCCAGTTTTTTTTATAAGAAAAAATTGTTTTCTTTTTGAGAATTAATTCAACATATAATCTTTGAGTTTGATCAATTTAAAAAAAAGCATTTTTTTTTATTAAAGAAAGTGTTTGTTTTCTTGTATAGTTAGTATTTTATTTTGGAATGAATTCAAAATAAAATATTTTTAGTTCTGGGACTATAAATTGGAAAAGATTATTTTATAGTCAATATTTTATTTTATAATTAATTCTATATAGAATATTTGAGCTCTAGGACCTCAAAAAATATATATATTTATGATTGGAAAGAATTTTTTTTTATAGTTAGTATTTTCTTTTGGAATCAATTCAAAATAGAAATTTTGAGTTATAGGATTTAAGAAAAAAGGATTCTCACTTCATGCAATAGTCACTTTTTTATAAGCCAGAAATCCTTGAATCCTTATGTTTTGCTTAATCGAGTCCTTCCCCCTCCCCCTGTCAATCCTGGGTCCTGGATTAGGGGAAAGAGCAGGACGAAGAAGAAGAAGAAGTGTTTTGTTTGTGTTGTCTCGAGAGGTAATTGAATGTTATGAAAGGGGGAAGAAGGAGATGTAGTTGTAAAAGGAGGCAAAAGATGGCGCTGCCAGCTGACGTTGAAAGGGGATTTCCTTCGACGTGTGTTTTGTATGTTTGCATGTTTGTTTTTCTATTGTCCTTTTTTTCTCTCCCCTGGTGTGAGCGTGTTTGTGTGTGTGCCTTCAGTCAAGGCTGATAGAGAGAGAGAGAGAGAAGAGAGAGAGTCACTCTCCAGGCATTTGTTTGTTGCGTGGGAGACTTCGGAAGTGGAATTTCGTATATTTCAAAAGTTGTTCGTCTTTCTCTAGTCCTGGTAGATAAATTAATAAATAAAAGCGTTCCTCTTTCCTTGGTCTCTAGTGTAGGAAGAGTCACCTTTAAATGTAATGATACAATCGTGCTGTTTTTTTTTCCTGTCGTTTTTAATTGAGCGACGATTAATTGCAAGAGACTTCCGGGAATTGCTTTCATTGTGATTATGCATTCCTTGTTTAAATGAGCAGACATATTGGTATTCTTTTAAAAGGTTGCTCATGGATTGCCTAGCAGGACAATGCCCTAGAGACTGACATTATATACTTATCAGCATCCAAGCCAGGACCAAGTAGGGCCAGGCAATTGCTACTGAGCGCTCAGCAAGTAGATCTCTAATTGGTATTCTTTTAAAGGTTGCTCATGAGTGGCTGAGGCAAGGAATAGCCTAGCAGGACAATGCTCTAGAGACTGACCTTATATACACATGACTAGCATCCAAGCAAGGACCAGGGAAGGTCAGGTAATGCCTGCTAATGACTCAGCAGGTAGATCAATAGGCTCCCTCAAACCCACAATCAATAGTTCACAAGGATAGTGAGATAGCAGGGACTCGAACTCCAGTTTGGCAATCATCAGACAGGGACGTTTCCAATAGGCTACCATATCCATATTTTGCAATTTCCTTTCCTCACTGGGCTATTTTCCCCTGTTTGGAGCCCCTGGGCTTATAGCATCCTGCTTTTCCAACTAGAGTTGTAGCTTAGCAAGTAATAATAACAACTGCTGTCTTCGCAAATGGTCACTTGATTTTATGCACTTTTATTATGCAGGTGAGGAGATGCAGTTAAATAACTGCGATGTATAATAGTCATTGCTTTACATGGCTTGATTAAAAAGCAGTGGATTGCTTGCATGCATTGAGTGTTGCAAGTTTATCAGTGTCATTACGATTGCAACACGATGTTTTGTCTCCCCGACTTCCCCTGAATAACTTAGCTGTCACATTCTTAACAGTTGCAGAGACATCACTTTTCGGAAGATTGTCGCAATTTTGCAGATTTTCCAAAGCCATAATAATAAATGTTGATTGTAATAGCTCTTTTTTAATGCGTGGTTTGCCTCGTGATGCAAGCAAGCAGAGATAATTGATAGAATTCTTTTTTACCGTATGGTTTTAATTGATATAATTGTTTAGATATGACAAGAGGCATGTTTTTGTCAGTTACATTTATTTTGGTTTAGTTTCTATTTATTTCCAACTTAAGAATTTGAAACTTGCAGCGAATGATTTTATGTTGAACAGGCTGATATGTCTCATCATAGTTTATATATGACAAATCTATTTTAATGTAGTTACTGTTCTTAGAATATTTTATATTTATTCATTACTTCTGGTTTTATTTATTTCCTGATTTGCTTTTTTCACTGGGCTGTTTTTCCCTATAGGAGCCCTTGGGCTTATAGCATTCTGCGTTTTTAACTAGTGTTGTAGCTTAGCTAATAATAATAAATAGTTTATCTAGATTTAGGTACATCCTTGTAACTAGTTATAAAGTTCCACCGATTCAACTGTCTGATTAAGAAGAGACATCCATGATATGGCCACAGTTAGAACGAAACATCTAGACTACTGTGTAATGCTAAGCCTTAATGATGGAGAAGGCAAGACTGCTAGAAGCTATTTTCCCTGTTGGAGCCCCTGGGCTTATAGCATCCTGCCTTTCCAACTAGGGTTATAGCTCAGCAGGTAACAATGATGATAAACTACTCCATACAGGATGGTACACTCTGGAAAGATCTGAATGCAAAGGTTGGTCCAAATTATGATAAAGAATTAACTGAACGTCGGTGCCTGAGATTAATATTCAGACCAGGAATAAGGAGTTTAATAGACAGTAAGTTTCCGTCTAGCAAATTTCCCTTCAGCTAGGAAATGGTTGTTTGGCTACATCACCTTTATAATGCTTAATTTACGATTCACTGGGTCACATACTCTTTAAAACTGAATTATTGAGATGGTCTCAAAACTTCTGAGTTTCAAGTGTACATATGTAACCCTATAACTATGAAATCTCAGTGTAATTTTAATGCATATCTTAAGAATTCCTTTCTGAGTAAAGATACCTTAACGTGGTAAAAGGGTTTTTTATCACCATAATCAGCTAAGCTGTACTAGCCAGAACCACCCATACTAGGTTGGTTTGTTGTGAGTGATTAGACTAGTCTCCCACCACCACCAATGGTAAAAGGGTTTGTGCATCGCCATGATCAGCAAAGCTGTACCAGTCAGAACCACCCATACTAGGTTGGTTTGTTGGGAATGATTAGATTAGTCTCCCACCACCACCAGTGGTAAAAGGGTTTGTGCATCGCCATGATCAGCTAAGCTGTACTAGTCAGAACCACCCATACTAGGTTGGTTTGTTGTGAATGATTAGACTAGTCTCCCACCACCACCAGTGGTAAAAGGGTTTGTGCATCGCCATGATCAGCTAAGCTGTACTAGTCAGAACCACCCATACTAGGTTGGTTTGTTGTGAATGATTAGACTAGTCTCCCACCACCACCAGTGGTGAAAGGGTTTGGTTATCACCATGATCAGCTAAGCTGTACTAGTCTGAACCACCCGTACTAGGTTGGTTTGTTGTTAGCGATTAGATTAGTCTCCTACCACCACCAGTGGTGAAAGATTTTATTTATCGCCATCATCAGCAAAAGCTGTACTAGTCAGAACCACACATACTAGGTTGGTTTGTTGTTAGCGATTAGATTAGTCTCCCACCACCACCAATTGTTAAAGATTTTGTATATCGCCTTGATCAGCAAAGCTGTACTAGTCAGAACCACCCATACTAGGTTGGTTTGTTGTGAGCGATTAGATTAGTCTCCCACCACCACCAGTGGTAAAAGGGTTTGTGCATCGCCATGATCAGCTAAGCTGTACTAGTCAGAACCACCCATACTAGGTTGGTTTGTTAGCGATTAGATTAGTTTCCCACCAATATCAGCTGAAAGATTTTGTATATCGCCATGATCAGCAGAAGCTGTACTAGTCAGAACCACCCATACTAGGTTGGTTTGTTGTGAGCGATTAAACTAGTCTCCCACCAATATCAGCTGAAAGATTTTGTATATCACCATGATCAGCAAAAGCTGTACTAGTCAGAACCACCCATACTAGGTTGGTTTGTTGTGAGCGATTAGACTAGTCTCCCACCAATATCAGCTGAAAGATTTTGTATATCGCCATGATCAGCAAAAGCTGTACTAGTCAGAACCACCCATACTAGGTTGGTTTGTTGTTAGCGATTAGATTAGTCTCCCACCACCACCAATTGTTAAAGATTTTGTATATCGCCTTGATCAGCAAAGCTGTACTAGTCAGAACCACCCATACTAGGTTGGTTTGTTGTTAGCGATTAGATTAGTCTCCCACCACCACCAATTGTTAAAGATTTTGTATATCGCCTTGATCAGCAAAGCTGTACTAGTCAGAACCACCCATACTAGGTTGGTTTGTTGTGAGCGATTAGACTACTCTCCCACCACCACCAATCCGCAATGGACAGCGTGGTGATGAAATATACCTCAGGCAGGAATAAAGAAATGTCGAAATGTCTGATCCTATTTTCCTGCAGTGGACTAGAAACGGCTGCATTTGTTGTTGTTATTGTTGTTGTTGTATGTTTTGCTGTGCATGTTCGATTGATGTTCTATGTTGTTGCACGGTTTTGTTACATGCATTCGTACGTGTTTGCATGTCAAACATTGCTGCGCTGTGAGATTCGAATTGTAATTCTGAAGTTTGTTGATAAATCCTGAGGCTTCTCGAATTTCTCTCTCTCAATTCTCTCTTCTCTTATTTTCTCTTTGTATTTTGTGGCTATTCATAATTTGTCTTTTAGATTGCTGCTCTATATGGCCACTTCCATTTTTAATCATTTTGATTTGTTATAACTAATTTTATTATATTTTGTAACTTCTTAATTTTGGTTACGTGGTAGATGCCCGATATGGGCACGTCCATTTATTATTATTACTATTATTACTTGCTAAGCTACAACCCTCGTTGAAATAGCAGGATGCTATAAGCCCGAGGGCTCCAACAGGAAAAACAGCTCAGTGAGGAAAGGAAACAAGGAAAAATAAAATATTTTAAAAACAGTAACATTGAAATAAGTATTTCCATATAAACTATAAAGAATTTAACAAAACAAGAGGAAGAGAGAGAGAGAGAGAGAGAGAGAGGATCAGTATGAAATTAAAGTTACATTAGTGTTAAATACAGCTGCCGCTACTTTTAATGGCCAATTCATTTTAGCCTTGAAGGAGAAGGTTAATTTAAAAGGTGATTATCCAAGCGGGCCGTTAATTTTAACCTCGTGGGATGCTATGTCTCTCTCTCGAGGAGGTGTGAGATTAACTTAACACGGAATGTTAATATTCAGCGTAAATTTAATCGTAATTACCGTTTTGATTGGGGGTGAGAATAGCTATCCAATTGTGATAGTCCGTGTCTCTTCCATTGCACGCTAGCGATTCGGTCTGTTTAAGCTGTGTGATGTGAACTGAAGAATAATAATGTCTTCTTATTTTCCTAGTTCTTTTTATTATATATATATATATATATATATATATATATATATATATATATATATATTTGTAGGAAAAGTGGGGGAGACTTATTTTGGCCTTGCATATAATCTTGGTTCATTTTATTTTGTATATATATATATATATATATATATATATATATATATATATATATATACATATATATATATATATATATATATATATATATATATATATATATATATATATATATATATATATATATATATATATATAAATAATATTTGTGTAGGAGAAGTGAAGAGTCTCTATGTTGGGCATACAAATAATTTTGGTTCAATATGTTTTATACCGGTATTGTATATATATATATATATATATATATATATATATATATATATATATATATATATATACTGTATATTGGGAAAAGGGGATACTTATATGGAGCTTGCAAATATATCTTGTTTTTTTATTATATGTATGTTATAATTTGGGAAGATTAAGGCAGTGAATTTTAAATTTTGCGGTGATTAAGGCAGTGAATTTTAAATTTTGCGGTGATTAAGGCAGTGAATATTATATTTTCGTGGCATTAAGGCAGTGAATATTATATTTTGGGGAATTATGGCAGTGAATATTATATTTTTGGGGATTATGGCAGTGAATATGATATTTTTTGGGTGTTAAGCCAGTGAATATTATTTTTTATTTAGTTAATGAATATTAGAATATTTTGGGATTATGGAAATTGATATTAGAATTTACTTGGATTAATTAATACTTTGGCATATTAATCTTCACAAGAGGTCTTTTGTCATATCAATAATCCATTGAAGGCAAGCGGGTAATAAGTAATAATAGCACTCGAATTCACCATCTCTCAACGTTCGGCATTATCCGTCATTAGTCTTCTCTTTCTTGAGCTTATACGACTGTTTAGTACCTCTAACAGTAAGGCATTTGTTGACCGAATGCCCCAATTATAACAACTTAAGGAATAGATATTTGTTTGAGGCTCGAGGTGAGGGTGGCAGGTTCATCCTTGCCAAGATTCTTGGAAATGATGTGTCCTACCATGCAAGTGGCATTTTTAGATTTATTTCAGAAGCAGGTCTTCTGAAAACTGTTTAACTTTTATGACATTCAACTTTTATGATTTTAATTGAATACTCTTTTTTTTTGTATACATAAATTAAATGTTACCGGCGTCAATGACCTTAGATGTCAGGATGCCTGATAACTTTAAATCAATCAATCAATCAATCAATCTTGAGCTTATAAATTAATACTCTCCATTCATCATCATCTACTTAACGCTTCATAGTCCTCGGTCATGTACGTCTGGGTCTTCCAACTTATCTAGTGCCTTGTGGATTTCGACAGTCGTCTCTATTTTGAGCTTTTGAATAAATACTTCTCCATTCATCTCCTACTTCACGCTTCATAGTCCTCAGTCATGTAGGCCTGGGTCTTCCAACACTTCTAGTGCCTTGTGTAGCCCAGTTGAAAGCTTGGTGAACTAATCTATCTTGGGGAGTGCGCAGATACTTCATCATCATCTACTTCAGGCTTCATAGTCCTCAGTCATGCAGGCCTGGGTCTTCCAACTCTTCTAGTGCCTTTTAAAACCCATAGTCCTCAGCCATGTAGGCCTGGGTCATCCAACTCTTCTAGTGCCTTGTACAGACCAGTTGAAAGCTTGGTGAACTAATATCTCCTTGGGAGTGCGATGAGCATACCCAAACCATCTCCATCTACCCCTCACCATGATCTCCAGCCGAATGTTTCCTAGTTAATAGTCGTTACCAGATATTTAATTAGGCATATTGAACACCAACTCTTCTAGTGCCTTGTACAGACCAGTTGAAACCTTGGTAAACTAATCTCTCCTGGGGAGTGCGAAGAGCATACCCAAAACCATCTCCATCTACCCCTCGCCATGATCTCCAGCCGAATGTTTCCTAGTTAATAGTCGTTACCAGATATTTAATTAGGCATATTGAAGACCAACTCTTCTAGTACCTTGTGGAGCCCAGTTGAAAGCTTGGTGAACTGATATCTCTTGGGGAGTGCGAATAGCATACCCAAAACCATCTCCATCTACCCCTCGCCACGATCTCCAGCCTACTGTTTCCTAGTAAGCGTCGTTGCCAGACATTTAATTAGGCATATTGAAGACCCAGCAGCTATTATGTGAAGAACCCCGTTCAGAAACAGTGCGTGGCTTCTCACGATGATCTGCCATGCGTAATCGCTTCGAAATGAAGTCTGCGATTCTGGATGGTGTATAACGGGAAGTAGAGAGAGGAAAAGCGGGAGGAGGAGGAGCAGGAGTCAGTAGAATAGACTAGGGGGGGGGAGGTGAATAGGTTGGGGTCATCTGCTAGGTCATCGCTGTGCTGTATAACTATGAGATCTTTTGGGGATCTTTTGTTACGGTTCGAGTCTCGAGGGGCTTTGGAATGTAAATATTCTACATGTAACAATATATATATATATATATATATATATATATACATATATATATACATATATATATATATATATATATATATATATATATATACATATATATATATATACATATATATATATATATATATATATATATATATATATGATAATTTAGCTTGCATATTTATATGTGGTTTGAGGCTGAGTTGCTTAAGTCAATGGAACTTCGATTTCGTGGGCCCGGGTTCGATTCTCCGGCTTACCAGAAGCTATTATCTTTAATTTGATTTCCCCTTGGGTCTCTGATCCCGATTTTGAGAGAAACCAGATATTAGGAGGTGTATAATATATGGCTTTTATATATAGCCTACACTCACATATATATGTATATATATATATATGTATATATATGTGTATATATATATATATATATATATATATATATATATATATATGTATATATATGTATATATATAGATATATATATATATATATATATATATATATATATATATATATATATATATATATATATATTGTTACCTTCTCTTGAACAGGGGATGGCTCCAACAAAAGTTAACTGTATGCAATGAAGATTGAGGTTTGTTGTGACACCAGCTGGTTAAATCAATGAACGTTAACATTCTGCTGTTTTACTCCTCGAAATCTTTTAGATGGTGCTGCCACCCACGGTCTAGGTATAGCTGCCCACCCTTGCTGATCTTGTAGGCGGGCGGTAGCCCGCGCTCCAATGTTTATCTTGAAATTTACGTAACACTGTTACTTGTTTCTGTCAATACAAACGACGAGTTTCCGTTCGTTTGTTTAGGGTGTGAGTTGTACTTTACGATGGTGTGTAGAAATGTCAAAAATTCCATTGAAATTCTATTCTTATTTAAAAAAGTCCCTTGCGTGTACTATTCGGCTTTTTTTTCATTTCTTAGAGGGATAAATTTACTTTATTTCGTAGAGTAATAAATTTGCTATTTTCGTAGAGGAATAATTTACTTCAATTCGTTGAGTAGTACATTTACTTTATTTCGGAGAGGAATACGTTTAATTTATTTCATAGAAGAATTAATTTACTTTATTTCGGAGAGGAATACGTTTGATTTATTTCATAGAAGAATGAATTTACTTTATTTCCGAGAGAAGTAAATTTACTCCTATATCTTAGAGGAATAATATACTTTATTTCCTAGAGAAATAAATTAATTTATTTCGGAGAGGCATAAATTTAATTTATTTTGTAGAGAAATAAACTTATTTTATTTCGTAGAGAAATAAACGTATTTTACATCTTAAAAGAACACATTTAATATATTTGTTGCAGTAATAAATTTACTATATTTCGTTACAGAATAAATTTACTATTTTGTTTAATGGTCAACTAGAATAATCTAAATGAAAAGGAAGAACTTATTTCAGGCTTATCTGGATAGACTGTTGTAAGCAGCATACCTCTAAATTGTCCGGAAATTAGGAATTTTGAAATTTTTGAATGTTTATGGAAAATATTTATATTTTTATTACGACGTTTTTATTCAGAAGAATTTCTGTTCACGTTTTCGGTTTGGCGTTTAAAGCTATGTAGTTAGTTCTAACAGTCTTGCCTTCTCCATCATAAGGCTTAATACTGCACAGTATTATAATGTGCTATTCTAACAATCTTGCCTTCTCCATCATAAGGTTCTGTTCACGTTTTCGGTTTGGCGTTTAAAGATATGTAGTTAGTTCTAACAGTCTTGCCTTCTCCATCATAAGGCTTAATACTGCACTGTATTCTAATGTGCTATTCTAACAATCTTGCCTTCTCCATCATAAGGCTCAATACTGCACAGTATTCTAATGTTCTATTCTAACAATCTTGCCTTCTCCATCATAAGGCTCAATACTGCACTGTATTCTAATGTGCAGTTAGTTCTAACAGTCTTGCCTTCTCCATCATAAGGCTCAATACTCCACATTATTCTAATGTGCTGTTATTTCTAACAGTCTTGCCTTCTCTATCATAAGGCTTAATACTGCACAGTATTCTAATGTGCTATTCTAACAATCTTGCCTTCTCCATCATAAGGCTCAATACTGCACAGTATTCTAATGTGCTATTCTAACAATCTTGCCTTCTCCATCATAAGGCTCAATACTGCACAGTATTCTAATGTGCTATTCTAACAATCTTGCCTTCTCCATCATAAGGCTCAATACTGCACAGTATTCTAATGTGCAGTTAGTTCTAACAGTCTTGCCTTCTCCATCATAAGGCTCAATACTACATAGTATTCTAATGTGCTGTTATTTTTAACAGTCTTGCCTTCTCCATCATAAGGCTCAATACTCCACATTATTCTAATGTGCTGTTATTTTTAACAGTCTTGCCTTCTCTATCACAAGGCTTAATACTGCACAGTATTCTAATGTGCTATTCTAACAATCTTGCCTTCTCCATCATAAGGCTCAATACTGCACAGTATTCTAATGTGTTATTCTAACAATCTTGCCTTCTCCATCATAAGGCTCAATACTGCACAGTATTCTAATGTGCAGTTAGTTCTAACAGTCTTGCCTTCTCCATCATAAGGCTCAATACTACATAGTATTCTAATGTGCTGTTAGTTCTAACAGTCTTGCCTTCTCCATCATAAGGCTCAATACTCCACATTATTCTAATGTGCTGTTATTTCTAACAGTCTTGCCTTCTCTATCATAAGGCTTAATACTGCACAGTATTCTAATGTGCTATTCTAACAATCTTGCCTTCTCCATCATAAGGCTCAATACTGCACAGTATTCTAATGTGCTATTCTAACAATCTTGCCTTCTCCATCATAAGGCTCAATACTGCACAGTATTCTAATGTGCTATTCTAACAATCTTGCCTTCTCCATCATAAGGCTCAATACTGCACAGTATTCTAATGTGCAGTTAGTTCTAACAGTCTTGCCTTCTCCATCATAAGGCTCAATACTACATAGTATTCTAATGTGCTGTTAGTTCTAACAGTCTTGCCTTCTCCATCATAAGGCTCAATACTCCACATTATTCTAATGTGCTGTTATTTTTAACAGTCTTGCCTTCTCTATCACAAGGCTTAATACTGCACAGTATTCTAATGTGCTATTCTAACAATCTTGCCTTCTCCATCATAAGGCTCAATACTGCACAGTATTCTAATGTGTTATTCTAACAATCTTGCCTTCTCCATCATAAGGCTCAATACTGCACAGTATTCTAATGTGCAGTTAGTTCTAACAGTCTTGCCTTCTCCATCATAAGGCTCAATACTACATAGTATTCTAATGTGCTGTTAGTTCTAACAGTCTTGCCTTCTCCATCATAAGGCTCAATACTCCACATTATTCTAATGTGCTGTTATTTCTAACAGTCTTGCCTTCTCTATCATAAGGCTTAATACTGCACAGTATTCTAATGTGCTATTCTAACAATCTTGCCTTCTCCATCATAAGGCTCAATACTGCACAGTATTCTAATGTGCTATTCTAACAATCTTGCCTTCTCCATCATAAGGCTCAATACTGCACAGTATTCTAATGTGCAGTTAGTTCTAACAGTCTTGCCTTCTCCATCATAAGGCTCAATACTACATAGTATTCTAATGTGCTGTTAGTTCTAACAGTCTTGCCTTCTCCATCATAAGGCTCAATACTCCACATTATTCTAATGTGCTGTTATTTCTAACAGTCTTGCCTTCTCTATCATAAGGCTTAATACTGCACAGTATTCTAATGTGCTATTCTAACAATCTTGCCTTCTCCATCATAAGGCTCAATACTGCACAGTATTCTAATGTGCTATTCTAACAATCTTGCCTTCTCCATCATAAGGCTCAATACTGCACAGTATTCTAATGTGCAGTTAGTTCTAACAGTCTTGCCTTCTCCATCATAAGGCTCAATACTACATAGTATTCTAATGTGCTGTTAGTTCTAACAGTCTTGCCTTCTCCATCATAAGGCTCAATACTACATAGTATTCTAATGTGCTGTTAGTTCTAACAGTCTTGCCTTCTCCATCATAAGGCTCAATACTACATAGTATTCTAATGTGCTGTTAGTTCTAACAGTCTTGCCTTCTCCATCATAAGGCTCAATACTGCACAGTATTCTAATGTGCTATTCTAACAATCTTGCCTTCTCCATCATAAGGCTCAATACTGCACAGTATTCTAATGTGCAGTTAGTTCTAACAGTCTTGCCTTCTCCATCATAAGGCTCAATACTCCACATTATTCTAATGTGCTGTTATTTCTAACAGTCTTGCCTTCTCTATCATAAGGCTCAATACTCCACAATGCTCTAATGTGCAGTTCTAACAGTCTTGCCTTCTCCATCATAAGGCTCAATACTACATAGTATTCTAATGTGCTGTTAGTTCTAACAGTCTTGCCTTCTCCATCATAAGGCTCAATACTCCACATTATTCTAATGTGCTGTTATTTCTAACAGTCTTGCCTTCTCTATCATAAGGCTTAATACTGCACAGTATTCTAATGTGCTGTTAGTTCTAACAGTCTTGTCTTTTCCATCATAAGGCTCAAGACTGCACAGTATTCTAATGTGCTGTTAGTTCTAACAGTCTTGCCTTCTCCATCATAAGGCTCAATACTAAACATTATTCTAATGTGCAGTTAGTTCTAACAGTCTTTCATTCTCCATCATAAGACTCAATATTACACATTATTCTAATGTGCAGTTAGTTCTAACAGTCTTTCCTTCTCCATCATAAGGCTCAATACTCCACATTATTCTAATGTGCTGTTATTTCTAACAGTCTTTCCTTCTCCATCATAAGGCTCAATACTACACAGTATTCTAGTCTAGAAGTTTTATTCCTGCTGTGACCAGATTGTGGATTGATCTTCCTAATTGGGAAGTTGAATCGGTGGAACTTATAATGTTCCAACTTGCAGCGAATGGTTTCATGTTGAACATGCTGACCTAAGTCTCTCTTAATAGTTTATACTATACATGAAAGGTCTGTTTAAACGTTGTTACTTATCTGAAGATATTTTTCATTCATTACTTTTCATAAACTATTTATTTCCTTATTCCCTTTCCTCACTTTCTCCTTGTTGGAGCTTCTGGTCTTGCGGCATTTTATATTCTTTATTCACTCAGCTACTTCTCATATACAGTTTATTTCCTTATTTCTTTTCCTCACTGGGCTATTTTTACCAGGGGGGGGCCCTTGGTCATATAACATCCTGCTGGAGCTTCTGGTCTTACGACATATTCACTCGGCTACCTCTCATGTACAGGTTATTTCCTTATTTCTTTTCCTCACTGGGCTATTTTTACCTGCTGGAGCCCTTGTGCATATAGCATCCTGCCTTTTCATCTAATGTTGTAGTTTAGGCAGAAATGAATAATAATGGTTCCGCTATTCATTGAATTATGTATAAAAAAGCATGGTTGACAAATGCGTCTTCAACCCTTTTAAAGAACCCGGCTTCACGTAGGTGGTTTTAACCGTTTGTATGATGTAGGTAGTGCTAGTTCATGCATTGATTACCCAAGCAGAAAGCACTGGAGGAGAATCACATGTTCGTCGAATGTTTTCTCCCATGTTTAAAGAGACTGTTTCGTCCTGAAAGATTCCTCCTCAGGGTCCTCTCCACCAAGCAGGAAAGAAAGGGCGATCATTAGGAGGCAGAGCTTATCTTGTGTTTGAGGAAAAGATTTAGGTTACCAATTAGTTTGGTTTCGGGTCGGTTATGAGGAGGAGGGGGCGATGTGACCTACAGCTCTAACCCCCCCCCCCTCTCCCATAACCCCCCTGCATGAAATTCCCCCAATTGAGGGGGTTGTTAGCGTGGGAGTGGGCGTCGCTTACCGTTACAGTCGGCCAAAGACACTTCTCTCTCTCTCTCTCTCTCTCTCTCTCTCTCTCTCTCTCTCTCTCTCTCTCTCTCTCTCTCTCTCTCTCTCTCTCTCAAGGATGTAGATTCAGTTATCTTGTGTATCCAAGGGTTGTTGTTATGGGGCCTTTTTAATGATCTGTGATATTTCTCAGCATTTGTCTTCATTTAGATTGCAGTCCATAATTATAGGTTTCGCTTGATGTATGAAAAACTTCCTCTGAATACTGACGAGATGGCTTGTTTAATGAGAGAGAGAGAGAGAGAGAGAGAGAGAGAGAGAGAGAGAGAGAGAGAGAGAGAGAGAGAGATTTAAACCTAAGCAGCAAAGCATTTTCTGATTGCAAGTTTTCTTGCTTCCGCATTGCCAAAGACGTGTGGACACCAAGTCTTGCGAAAGGCTAACCAAGAGGTCTGCTTGGGTTGAATATTGGTTGAAGGGATCCATTTCTTTTATTATTACTACTACTATTGCTACTACAGCTGCTGCTACTACTCTTATTACTACTAAGTGATCTACAACCCTAGTTAGAAAAGCAGAATATTATAATCTTAAGGGGTCCAACAGGGAAAGTCAGGAAAAATTATTTGAATTTTGCTTAAAGGTATCCATTTCATTCATTATTTATACGACTACTACTACTCTTACTACTACTAAGCTATAACCATAGTTAGAAAAGCAAGATGCTATATTATTATTATTATTATTACTTGCTAAGCAACAATCCTAGTTGGAAAAGCAGGATGCTATAAGCCCAAGGGCCCGAACAGGGAAAATAGCCCAGTGAGGAAAGGAATAGAGTAGAGTTCTCTTGCTTGAGGGTACACTTGGCACACTATTCCATCTTGCTTCTCTTCCTCTCGTTGTTTTTAAGTTTTTATAGTTTATTTATGAAAGATTTATTCTAGTGTTTTTTCTTCAACTTCTGTAGTTATTCCTTATTTCCTTTCCTCACTGGACTATTTTCCCTGTTGGAGGCCATGGTATTATAGCATTCTGCTTTACCAACTTGGGTTGTAGTTTAGCTAATGATGATAATGATTATTATAATAGTAATAATAATTGCTAAAAATGGGGCAGTGACAGCTCGATCCAAGAACTGACTCGTGTTCTAAAATTATGTTTCTGCAAGTTTCATTTTATGCTAATCATCCGACTGTTCCTGGCTGAGTCCTTATTGAAAATAATTGGAAATTACGACAGATCATTTGCAGAGTTATTTCAATGAAGAGGTGTCTATTGATGTAAGCTTCTGATACAAAAGTTCAAACTTGCAGCCTATGTTTTTATGTTGAACAGGCTGACTTAAGTCTTTTTATAGTTTATATATGAAATATCTGTTTTAATGTCACTGTTTTTGAAATATTTCATTGTTAATTATTTCTCATATCGTTTATTTATTTCCGTATTTCCTTTTCTCGCTGGGCTGTTTTTTCCGGTTGGAGCCCCTGGGCTTATAGCATCTTGGTTTTCCAACTAGGGTTGTAGCTTGGCTAATTACTTCTTATATCGTTTATTTATTTCCTTATTTTCTTTCTTCACTAGGCTATTTTTCCCTGTTGGAGCCCTTGGGCTTAAAGCATCCTGCTTTTCCAACTAGGGTTGAAGCTTGGCTAGTTACTTCTTATATCATTTATTATTTCCTTATTCTCTTTCCTCACTGGGCTATTTTTCCCTGTTGGAGCCCTTGGGCGTATAGCATCTTGGTTTTCCAACTACTGTTGTAGCTTAGCCAATTACTTCTTATATCGTTTATTTATTTCCTTATTTTCTTTTCTCACTGGGCTGTTTTTCTCTGTTGGAGCCCTTGGGCTTATTGCATCTTGGTTTTCCAACTAGGGTTGTAGTTTAGCTGTTAATAATAATAATAATAATAATAATATTAATTGAGAAAAGAAAATTCCCCTTTTTCCATTTTGGGTTGGGAAAAGACATTTTGACAATATGCGAAGGACATTGCAATATATCCTCCTGAGTCGCCTTTCACCCAGAGACCATGTTTGTGTCGTAAGAAGGGAGGTTGCATAAGCTTCTTATTTAATTTTTTCCGTGTAGTTTTGGAAGTTGGATATTCACTAAGTTTCACTTGTAATATATGTATATATATATATATATATATATATATATATATATATATATATATATATATATATATATATATATGTATATATATATATATATATATATATATATATATATATATATATATATATATATAAAGTATATAGACATCATCATTATCATCATCTCCTACGCCTATTGACGCAAAGAGCCTCGGTTAGATTTCGCCAGTCGTGTCTATCTTGGGCTTTTAATTCAGTACTTCTCCATTAATCATCTATTTATATGTTATACAGTATATATTTAATATATATATTATACAGTATATATAGTATTTATAAAGATGCGTTGTATGGTGTGTTGATTCTTGCATGGGGTATTTTGCAATTAGTTAAACACGATTTCGATGTTTTCATGGTAAAACCTAATGTCATAACATGTAGAGGAGAGATCAACGTTGTTAATGCGTCAGTTCGCCATTGTTGTTTTAGTATTTTTATTGAAGGAGTGATTAGATAGTGGAATCCGGGAATCAAACAAGACTTGTTTATGCAGAAGAAAATATAGGTGTAATGGACTCCAACTGAAAATGTGGGAGTGAATATGAGCAATGTTGTTTTAGGAGGAATTGCGGATTGGGTGGAGTGGTGCATATCTCTCTCTCTCTCTCTCTCTCTCTCTCTCTCTCTCTCTCTCTCTCTCTCTCTCTCTCTCTCTCTCTCTCTCTCTCGTCTGTCCATGGGTAAATACTTCTTATTGATTTGGCCTCAAGCATCTTGTTCCTTATGTACTAGATTAATGTACCTTTGTCTGATCATTTAAACGATACTTACATTTGTAGGACCAAAGCTTCCAGTCTAGGACCTCTTGTAGGTTACTAGTTCTGACTGTTTCTGAAAAGTGTCTATGAAAGACTGATCAAAGTTATCTTCCAGTCCTGGACCTCTTTTATGTCACCAGTTCTGACTGTTTCTGACAAACTGTCTATAAGAGACTGATCAAAGTTCTCTAACAGTCCTGCATGTCTTTTAGGTCACCAGTTCTGACTGTTTCTGACAAAATTGTATATAAAAGACTGATCAGAGTTCTCTTCCAGTCCTGGGCCTCTTTTAGGTCCCTAGTTGTGACTGTTTCTGAAAAGTGTGTATAAAAGACTGATCACAGAGTTCTCTTCCAGTCCTGGACCTCTTTTAGTCACTAGTCCTGACTGTTTCTGACAAAGTGTATATAAAAGACTGATCAGAGTTCTCTTCCAGTCCTGCATCTCTTTTATGTCTCCAGTTCTGACTGTTCCTGACAAAGTGTATATAATAGACTGATCAGAGTTCTCTTCCAGTCCTGTGCCTCTTTTAGTCACCAGATCTGACTGTTTCTGAAAAGTGTCTATAAACGACTGATTAAAGTTCTCTAACAGACCTGGACGTCTTTTAGGTCATCAGTTCTGACTGTTTCTGAAAAAAGTGACTATAAAAGATTGATCAAAGTTCTTATCCAGTCCTGCACCTCTTTATGTCATCAGTTCTGACTTTTCCTGAAAGGTCCAGCCCTGCACCTCCTCCAGGTCACCAGTTCTGACTTTTTCTGAAGCGTTTATAAAAGCCTGATCAAAGCTCTCTTATCTGTATAAGGAGTCCACGAGAATAAACATCAGTTATTCTATAAAAGCCCTAAACTGTCAACCTTGGTCTTCATAAGGCCAGGAAAACTTCCAGAGCTGGAGTTCTTATCCAATGTGACTTCGCTAGTGTACTGCATTAAGAATGATTTCAATGACTTGCTTTAAAGTTCTCACGTTTTCAAAGTTGGTATCCTTGAATCTTTTTTTTTTTCACCAACCCGTCAAACGCCATAATGATTTAGTTTCGTTGTATTGTTTACGAACAATCCTTTGTTCACAGTCCTGTTGCGTCAGAAGTTAGAAGGATTTCAAATGTCATGGGTATAAAGGAGCCCCCCTTTTTTAAGCATAAGGAATGCTTCATTGTTTCCGTACAGGGATTTATCGCTTCCATGCATTTGAAAGCGAAGGAAACAAACGGCTTTTTCATTCACTTCCCCTCCCCCCAATTGCTTTAGATTTCCCTGCTCTGGTAACTTGCCGGCTTAGATAAAACTGTACATCGCCGGAGGCACTGTTGGAGACCGGGAGCATGGTTGCCGGTTTGTCTCTATCTATACTTCCGTGGAAGGAAACTTTTTGGAAACTTTTGATTTTCTAAAAACTTATTTACTGATGTAGGGTAAAACCACACTAGGTTCAACACTAGATTTTCAGATGTATGGTAAAACCACACTAGATTTTTTTTATATTGTTTATCAAACTCGCTGGAAGCATCATTGCCTGGACTTGGCGAAAGCTCCTGTCAGGTCAAATGCAAGTACGACGGATCCTAAATGCGTCCCTTTTGCTTACGAATATTTTGCGACGTTTCTCATTCCTCACTCACCTAACAAGAAGAAGGGAAGGTGCAAGACCATTTAGGTTAATGTAGGTGTGGCGACCAGGAGAGAGAGAGAGAGAGAGAGAGAGAGAGAGAGAGAGAGAGAGAGAGAGAGAGAGAGAGAGAGAGAGAGAGAGAGAGAATGTTGGAACATGGTTGCCGGTAAGATGGCCCCCCACTCTTCAGCCCCACCTTTCTACCTGTTACACCTCCGAACTACCTGTTACACCTCCGAACTCCCCCCCTCCCTCTCCTTGGTTTCTCCCCCTTCCAATCTTTTTCTCCTCCCTTTTGCTCCTCCCTTCCCCCCTCCTTCATCTCTCCCTCTCACCCTCCATCACCCCCTCCAGGTGAATGACCGTAAACTTCTTAGCGTCGCCGACGTCTCTTCGACGAACTCCATCCAGAAGATACAAAGGAATCTTTTTTGATGAATGGTTTTCCAGCTGAATGAATTCCATTTTTAGTGTACTCATTATTTGCGACTTCAAAAAGTTCGAGCTTCCAGCGAATGGTTTCATGTTGACCAGATTGATATAAGTCTTTTTAATAGTTTATATATAAAATATGCGTTTCAATGCTACTGTTCTTGAAATGGTTTATTTTAATTCTTCATTACTTCTCTTGTAGCTTATTTCAATATCTCCTCATTGGGCAGTTTTTTCCCTGTTTGAGACCTTGGGCTTGTAGCCATCCTGCTTTTCCAATTAGGGTTGTAGCTTAGCTAGTAAATTTAATAATCATTACTTTAATGCTGTTAATGTTCTTAAAATACTTTATTTTAATTCTTCATTACTTCTCTTATACTTTATTTCCATATTTCCTTTCCTCACTGTGCTATTTTTCCCTGTTGGAAGCCTAGGGCTTATAACATCCTGCTTTTCTAACTAGGGTTGTAGCTTGGCTAGTAGTAGTAATATTATGGGAAATGCTTCAGCAAACTAATATTTGGAGATTTCATAGTTTTGTTTGGTGAATCATGGGAGGAATTGCAATAGGTAATATAAGATTTGAATAGAGAAAGCAGAAATGTAGGTCTGAAAACGAATATGAGTAAAACCAAGGTAATGATAATTCCCTCACATTATAATTTGAACCGTAGAAGAAATATTCCTGCGATTGTTGTTGAGTTTATAGTAAAACCTCACTCGATTTCGTCAAGCCGGTTTTGTTAGCCATGTGTATGCGCGCGCGCGGGAACGCGCGGTCTGCAAAGCGAGCTGACTTTCATAATCAGGGTTGCCATTTTGGGATTTTTTTTCAGGCCAATAATATAAAATTTAGCCTTTTTAAATTGGTTGGGCTTTCATATGGAAAAAAGGTATGCGTTAAATACTATATATTTGGCCTTTTTCTACCTTTTAAAGCCGGTTTTGGTTAGGTGTTGGCCTTTTCTCATTTATAAAACCTGGCAACCCCGAGTTTCATTTCTTATTTTTGTGTTATGTCTGGAAGAGGCAACATGATCACTGCCACTCTCTCGGCCGGTGTCTCTCTCTCCGCCCTTTAAATTTTAAAGCTTCTTTCCAATATATGAATGTATTTTTAAAACTTTTTTTTTTTTGATGAATAGTAAAAGTTACAATTTTTGAATCTATGTTAATTACAAAAGTTATTTATGTAAATTTGTTCCTCTTCCTCTTGTTCTCTTAAAGTTTTTATTGTTTAAATAGGAAATATTTATTTGAATATTGTTACTATTCCTAAAATATTTTATTTTTCCTTATTTCCTCATTTCATTCCTCAATGGGCTATTTTCCCTGTTGGGGCCCCTGGGCTTATAGCATCCAGCTTTTCCAACTAGGGTTGTAGCTTAGCATTTAATAATAATAATAATAATATGCATTAGATTGTAAAAATTGTTGATGTATATTTCTTGAAAGGTAAAATGCTGAAGGCTTTTCGGTGTTGCATTTTTATGTTAGCATGTCACTTGAGTTAAGGTAAATTTAAGTTATATTTGTACTTTAAAAACCTTTTTTTTCATATACACAAACTGCATATATATATATATATATATATATATATATATATATATATATATATATATATATATATATATATATATATGTATGTATGTATATATATATATATATATATGTATATATATATATATATATATATATATATATATATATATATATGTATATATATATATATATATATATATATGTATATATATATATATATATATATATATATATATATATATATATGAATAGACATATATTTCTTCTCGGTCACACTCATCTCTAACGGGGAGGGGGAGTGGTCATACCCTGGTGAGACGGGTTTGCTTATGCTTGCATATCTAAATATTTAGGCTTCTTATATATATATATATATATATATATATATATATATATATATATATATATATATATATATATATATATATATAATTTACCCATTCTTTACTTATTGGATTTATGAAAGGGTGTTGAGATTTACTGTTCTAATCTCTGCAGGAGAAGGTCTCTGGTATAGATAGATTTTAATGCTGAAAAAAATACGGCTCCTAGGTTAGGTTAGGTGGAGAACCTTATGTTACATGGTGTTCTTGTGTTTGTTTCCCTTTAATAATGTGGTTTTTCAAACATAAGTTTTATAATTTCTCGCGCTGTTTGCCCCAACGAACTACTTGAAAATACATTTTTTTTAAATAGCAACCGAAAGTACAAGTGTTATATATCTGGCAGCTCCTAATCTTGAAAACACACTGCGCTCTCTAGAGATGGCAACCGAAATTTATTGTTACCATATATCTGGCAGCTCCTAAGCTAGAAAATACACTGCCCTCTAGAGATAGCAACCGAAACTTCAAGTGTTACCATATATCTGGCAGCTCCTAGGCTAGAAATACACTGATCTCTAGAAATAACAACCGAAACTTTAAGTGTTACCATATATCTGGCAGCTTCTAAGCTAGAAAATACACTGCTCTCTAGATATAGGAACCGAAATTTCAAGTGTTACCATATATCTGGCAGCTCCGAAGGTTGAAAACACACTACTCTTTTAAGATAGCAACTGAATTCTAGTGTTACCATATATCTAGCAGCTCCTAAGGTAGAAAATACACTGCTCTCTACATATAGCAACCGAGAATTCAAGTGTTACCATATATCTGGCACCTCGGCACCCGGTCTGTGTTAGTAGCTTCCCACCAATCAGGTGCCATTGTTTTCGTTCGAATACACGTTCTCAACCAGAGCAGGTCACACAGTTTGAATTCACGAGAGGGGGGCTCTCGGGCTGTTTGTCCAGAGGGTTTTGTAGTTTATGAGGAAAGGGGAGAGTCTGTTTTCACGCGTTAACGAGGGAGTCATGCACATAAAGGCAGGTAATTGTTTATTGTTGACGTCAGATAAAAAAAGGCGGAGGATGTTCAGTGTTATGTAAATGACGAGTATGGCGAGGGGGCAAAGGCTGTTCTATTCAGACAGAGGGGTTTTTTTCTTTTCTTATAGGTAAGAACGTTTAAAGAGGAAAGGATATTCAGGTGATTACTTCGGCTGTGCTTTCTAGATAAAAACGTTTCAGTTTAAGGCAATGAAATTGACGTTTTTAAGATCGAAACATTAAAGATGCAGGAAATGAAATTGACTTTTTTAAAGATAGAAACGTTGAAGATAATGTAAATGAAATTGACGTTTTTAAGATAGAAACATTAAAGATACGGGGAATGAAATTGACTTCTTTAAAGATAGAAACGTTGAAGATAATGTAAATGAAATTAACGTTTTTAAAGATAGAAACATTAAAGATAAAGGAAATGAAATTGAGTTTTTTTTTTAGATAGAAACGTTGAAGATAATGTAAATGAAATTGGCGAGTTTAAAATAGAAACGCTAAAGTTAAAGGAAATGAAATTAACGATGAATGCTTTAATAAAAAAATGTGTGCATATGTGTGTATCTGTACAGTATGTTTATGTAGTCGAATTTATTTTAGATAAACGTTAAAGAAACTCCCCCATATAATAAAAAGCAAGTGTCTGGATATATATATATATATATATATATATATATATATATATATATATATATATATATATATAGTGCATTGTAATTATTCAGTGGCTACTTTCCTCTTGGTAAGGGTAGAAGAGACTCTTTAGCTATGGTAAGCAGCTCTTCTAGGAGGACACTCCAAAATCAAACCATTGTTCTCTAGTCTTGGGTAGTGTCATAGCCTCTGTATCATGGTCTTCCACTGTCTTGGGTTAGAGTTCTCTTGCTTGAGGCTACACTCGGGCACACTATTCAATTCAACGGGTCTCGTGCACTAGTTTTTAAATAAATAATAGGTATGCGTGTGTGTATAGTGCTGTTGAATGTACCGCCTTTGTCTCCCTTTTTGGAACAAGAAAAATGGCAAATTGTCTGTTTTAAGTTAATACTTTTCTTTTTTCTAATTTCCATTTGAAATCTTGGTAATGCCAAAATGCTGTCATTACCTCGAACACAAGTGTCTTGGAAGGGAAGTGTTTTGGGGTGTAAATGAGCATGGCGTGCTTTCCCAAGACGTCGTATGTGAATTTCCAGCGGAAGAAGGGGGAGAGAAATAGTTGGTATTTTGGACAATAGAAACTCACATTTCTGATTCTTTACAGTAATAGTTAGGTGTTAAAATGTGCGAAATAGAAAGCTCTTGCTTTTTATCATATATATATATTCATTTTTCTTTTCCTTTGCTGGATTTCGTGAAAGTGAATGACTGAATTAAAGGTATTAGCGGGAAGTCTTTTTAAGGAAGAATATGAAGGAATGGTTTTGTATGTATGTTTTTATGAAAAGCTAAAGTTAAGGTTATGTGAGAGGAGAAAGTTGGGTAAGGTTTATTAAAGTTATTACTTACGCCAACGTAGTTGGAAGGAGGTTATGTTTTACCCCCTGTTTGTTTCTTTGTGAACATCTTCATGGCCACAATTTCGAGCGTAGAGTAATGAAACTTGCAGGGATTACCTTTTATGTAAAAAGCTTGAAATCATTAAATTTTGAAAGAGTAAGGTCAAAGGTCGAGGTCACGGTCAAGCAAAATGTCCAATTCACGTCATCAGCCATAAGTTTGGACATCGTTGTCACGAGACTTCAAACTTGGTTCATATTTGAGTGTATGAAAATCCTCGCCAATTAAGACATGTTGAGGTCGAGCAAAAGGTAGAATAGTAAGCTGCCGCGGCGGAGGTCTGCGCTCAACTGGGTGCCCCTCTTGTGAAGTTAAGTAGAAAGGGTATGAGAGACTCTTTAACTATGGTAAGCCGCTCTTCTAGGAGGACACTCCAAAATTAAACCATTGTTCTCTAGCCTTGGGTAGTGCCATAGCCTCTGTACCATGGTCTTCCACTGTCTTCAGTTACAGTTCTCTTTCCTGAGGCTACACTTGGGCACACTATTCTATCTAATTTCTCTTCTTGTTTTGTTAAATTTTCTATAGTTTATATATGAAATATTTATTTTTGACGTTACTGTTCTTAAAAAAAAATGTATTTTTCCTTGTTTCCTTTCCTCTCTGGGCTATTTTCCCTGTTTGGGCCCCTGGGATTATAGCATCCTGCTTTTCCAACTAGGGTTGTAGCTTAGCAAGTAATAATGATAATAATAATAATATTAATAATAATAATAGCATTTATTTTGATGTTACTGTTCTTAAAATATTTTATTTTTCCTTGTTTCCTTTCCTCACTGGGCTATTTTCCATGTTGGGTCCCGTGGGCTTATATCATCCTGCTTTTCCAACTAGGGGTGTATCTTAGCAAGTAATGATAATAATAATGATAATATTAAATAGAGGTTGGGCTGTGGCACCCTAGCAGTACCAGCTGAACTCGGCTGAGTCCCTGGTTAGGCTGGAGGAACGTAGAGAGTAGAGGTCCCCTTTTTGTTTTGTTTCTTGTTGTTGTCGGCTACCCCCCAAAATTGGGGGAAGTGCCTTTGGTATATGTATGTATGATGTTAAATAGAAAAAATGGTTTGCATGACTTAGAGTTTACGTAGTAGGTAAGGAAACTTTAAAAAAAATACTCATTGAATGAGGAACTATTTTCTCTTGGGCGAAAAAAAAAAGGAAATCACACTTGTGCAGTATTGCAAAGACGGAAAAGTTTGAAGTTTCTGTGAATCAACGAGCGAGGGGGAAAACGGTCGTGTCTTGATGATGGTGAGATGGGAACATAAAGGTGTCAGGGGTTAGTGAGGAAGGAAAAATTATCAAATGGTGTCATTGCAACTCTCTCTCTCTCTCTCTCTCTCTCTCTCTCTCTCTCTCTCTCTCTCTCTCTCTCTCTCTCTCTCTCTCTCAGGAATTGGCAAGTATATAACTTTTCCTGATGTGTTCACGAGTTGATTTTGGAAAATTCTCTCTCTCTCTCTCTCTCTCTCTCTCTCTCTCTCTCTCTCTCTCTCTCTCTCTCTCTCTCTCTCTCTCTCTCTCTCTCTCTCTCTCTCAGGAATTGGCAATTATAAAACTTTTCCTGTTATAATCACAAGTTGATTTAGGAAAACATCAATATGCTTTATTTTTTAAGTGTGATTTTTCGATTTTAATTTTTTATAAATTTTATATAATAGAAAATCTTTCATACAGAATTTAAATCAATATTCATATCAAATTAATATATTACATAAACGAAGCTTATTTTCATTATAAAAATTCTTCTGAGGTTTGTAATCTAAGCAATGAAATCTAGGTTTCGCAAAGCTGCACTCCTCCAGGTTTTCCCCAATTTTTTATAACCCGCATTTTGTAGAAAGGAAGTTATGATCATTCTCCTCATTTGTTGGACTTTTAGCCTTTATCCAGTATGTTTTTATATATTATGCATGATTGATAAGGGGATTATTATTATTATTATTATTATTATTATTAGCTAAGCTACAAACTTTCTCATCAATGTTTGGACCTAAAACATTTATCTAAGGTTTTTTTTTTTTTGTATATTATGCATGTTTGATAAGGGTATTATTATTATTACTACTACTTCTACTACTACTACTACTACTACTACTACTACTACTACTACCACTACTACTACTACTACTACTACTACTAGGTAAGGTATAGCCCTAGTTGGACAAGCAGGATGCCATAAGCATAGGACTCCAACAGGGAAACATAGTCCAGTGAGGGAAGGAAATTAATGTATAAACTACTAGAGAAGTAATGAATTATATTTATTTTAAAAACAGTAACGACATTATAATATATCTTTCATATAAACACTAAATAGATAGACATAGATTAGTCTGATCAACATAAAAACATGCCTGCAAGATTGTTCTTTTTCGTGTTTCCAACAATGAAATATACAAAGTATTTTTCTCTTTTTTCCATGGCTGGGAATAACAGCAAAGCCAAATATACACATTGAACGGATACTGCTGGCTAATTTCACTCGAGTCTCGTGTAAACCAAGGTTAATCCTTATAATGGGTTGTGTAACAACGGATACAGGCATGTCAGACCTCTTGGTACGAATATTTAAAAAGATTGAATGTAATCTCCCGTTAATATGTAATAATGAACTATATATATACATATATACTGTATATATATATATATATATATATATATATATATATATATATATATATATATATATATATACGACAAATGTATCCGTTTCTAGTTCACTGCAGGACAAAGGCCTCATGCATGTCAAATCGCATCTGGGTTAAGGCCAGTTTTCATCAACACACTGGCCACTGTGGATTGGTGATGATGGGAGACTTTAGTCAGATCGCTTACAACAAATCAACCTAGTATGGTTGGCCCTGACTAGTACAGCTTCGCTGATCATGGCGGTACATAAACCCTTTTACTGCGTTAGGTATTCCCACTCAGAAAGGGATATATATATATGTATATATATATATATATATATATATATATATATATGTATATATATATATATATATATATATATATATATATATATATATATATATATATATATATATATATTGAATATTACAGCCGACAATTATCAGCTATAATCTTCTTAAAAAGAACGGTGTAAATGAGAATAATATATTTTCAAGGTTGTCACCTTTTAATGATATGATTAAGCCAAAAGAAAGATAAAAAAAAAAAGACGGAAATACGAAAGAGACACTAAACCTGACAGGTACCAGTATATAGGACAGAGTATAATTTCGTGTGGAACCAGAGCGAGAACAGGATACGGGAAACACAAGGGAGAAGGCAATTTCAACATTTTTTATTCTTTGCATGAACGGGAGCAGCATATCGTCATAACTGTAGGAGAACCGAAGTGTAACTGGGAGGTAGATACGCTAGGTAAGTGTGCTCGCGCGCGCGCATACAAGCATACTGCGTAATAATGATGGTTATAGAGAATCATGTCTTACTTTTGTTATTATTATTTCCTTTCCTCACTGGTCTATTTTCCCTGTTGGAGCCCTTGGGCTTATAGCATCTTGCTGAGGTAGATCTGGTAGGCAAGTGTGCTCGCGCGCGCGCATACAAGCATACTGCGTAATATTGATGGTTATAGCGAATCATGTTTTACTTTTGTTGTTGTTATTATTATTATTTCCTTTCCTCACTGGTCTATTTTCCCTGTTGGAGCCCTTGGGCTTATAGCATCTTGCTGAGGTAGATCTGGTAGGCAAGTGTGCTCGCGCGCGCGCATACAAGCATACTGTGTAATAATGATGGTTATAGCGAATCATGTTTTACTTTTGTTGTTGTTATTATTATTATTTCCTTTCCTCACTGGTCTATTTTCCCTGTTGGAGCCCTTGGGCTTATAGCATCTTGCTGAGGTAGATCTGGTAGGCAAGTGTGCTCGCGCGCGCGCATACAAGCATACTGTGTAATAATGATGGTTATAGCGAATCATGTCTTACTTTTGTTGTTGTTATTATTATTATTTCCTTTCCTCACTGGTCTATTTTCCCTGTTGGAACCCTTGGGCTTATAGCATCTTGCTTTTCCAACTAGGGTTGTAGCTTGGCAAGTAATAATAATGATAATAAAAAGCCAGGACATGAAACACACACATGGACGATACAAGCAAACCTCAATCTAAGATGAGAGGAATGGGAAAAGCCTTTGGAAATAAAAAAAAAAAAAAGCAGCAAATATATCGAGGAACTAGAAATAAAAACACAAATTGTATAAATATTTCTTAAGATGATCTCTGGAAAGAATAATTTTTTGTCAGGACCAGAAATATGCCAACCTTGAAAATGGATGTGGTTTTTTTTTTTTCTCCAGCCTGGCGTTACAAAATGGGTCATACTTGAGATACTGTAGGTATTATATTGCAATCTGTGCATTTCCTATATGATAATGATAAATTGTCTGTATATATATGTATACATATATATATATATATATATATATATATATATATATATAATCATCATCAGGTGCTACTAGTCCACTGCAGAACAAAGGCCTCAGACATGCCCTTCCACGTGCGTCTGTTTATGGCCTGTCTGTGCCAAGTCCACGGCCAAAAACTTTCTTAGTTCGTCAATTCATCGTCTTCTATTCTTTCCCCTGCTTCTTTTACAATCTCTAGGGACACATTTTGTTACTTTTAATGTCCAATATATATATATATATATATATATATATATATATATATATATATATATATATATATATATATATATAATGATGAGAGAGTAGTCATACCCTGTTGAGAGGGTGGTGGGTATTTAACCGCACTTTTTTATGGTTTGCCCATAATATATACAAGTATTTTTCCGGTCACGCTCAGAGACATTGCCAGACGTATAACTACTCCCCGTCATCGGTTAGGAAGGAGGAGTTGTCATACCTGGTAACCACAAACTCCTACAAGTTGCCAAACTGCCGCGTTGTAGTTAGGAAAGTGGGAGGGCGTGGTAAGGGATTGAATTTGCGTGTTAGTTTATGTTTGCACATCTATTTAAACATTTTAGCCGTCATTATTGACGGGTCGCTAACACTATACTCAATTTTATTTAATGAGGCGCATTTGCACCGACTCGCAGGTGTACCATTTTAGCTCGGAAACGTTTCCTTATCGCTGATTGGTCGGACAAGATAATTCTAACCGATCAGATAGCAGGAAACATTTCCGAGCTAAAAGGGCACCGCTGCGAGTCGGTGCAAATGTGCTTCGTTAAAAGAAATTGAGTATAGTATATACTGTATATTTTTAGCTCGGAAACGTTTCCTGATCGCTGATTGGTTGGACAAGATAATTCTAACTAATCAGATAGCAGGAAACGTTTCCGAGCTAAAAGGGCACCGCTGCGAGTCAGTGCAAATATGCCTCATTAAAAAAAATTGAGTATAGTATATACTGTATATTTTGAAATGCAGTTCTTGTATATATACGTCATAAATGTATTTAAAAAAATACCCGGCAGGCTTGCGCTCCTGTACCGAGTAATGAGTCTGTAACCGCAAAAGTAATTTTGCTTCCTCGTTTCAGCTGCCTCGAGCCATGGGGTTCAGAAATAAATAAATGGGGAAAAAAATTTGGGGAAGGTTTTAACCCCTCTGAACTAGTTCGATCGCCTGGTGAGGTCCCGTTATGTCAAATGTCGTACTTTAGGGTTTAGTGGTGTTGTAATGTTTTTTAGAATTTATGGTTTTTAATTTTTTTAAATTTTGTATAGATTATATTGTATGCTTTTTCATAATAGATTATTTTTATTGTTAGGGAGATAGTCGTAATATTTCATTGGTTAAATTGATTGTGTCTTAAGTATTATTCCATATTGAAAATGAAAATAAGTTTGATTTGCCATAAAGAACTTCTTAATTTTTCATAAGCTAAATGTATATATATATATATATATATATATATATATATATATATATATATATATATATATATATATATATATACATATATACATACATACTCCTTTGTAAAATAAACTTATTTTAATTTTATAGTATGGAGTAATAGTTAAGGTATAGTCAACTTATTAAGTTTAAACTTACGACTTTTCACACACACAAACACACACACACACACACACATATATATATATATATATATATATATATATATATATATATATATATTTTATGTGTTTATATATGTGTATGTACACTTTTCCTTCAAATGAACAATTGAACAGATCAATTACATCTTTTAATATCCGGAATTTGGAGCCATTGACCATGAACCGGATGCTCCCTCTCCCCTCTCCTCCCTCTCCCTATCCCTCTATCCACCCCCCCCCCCCTTTCTCTCCCTCTCTCATCTCCCCCCTCTCTCTCCCTCTCTCATCTCCCTCCTGCTGGATGCTGGAACATTTCCAGAAGGGAACAACCTTCAATCTTCAGCAGACATGCACGAAGCTGGTCATCATTACCCCAGAGATCCTCATCCTCCTCTCTTGTGGGGGGGGGGGAACCCAGGGATCCCGGGGGGGGGGGGGGGGGGGGGGGGGGGCAGGACCAGGGAACCCGGGGGGGGGGGACCCAGGACCAGGGAACGGCCGGTTATCAAAGGTCACAGACGCTGTGCCAGGGTTTATTGTTATTGCTGGCATGGTGCCTTTAATTGCCTTCGCCAAATTCGAAGATTTTGCGATGGGTATGTATTCACCCACGTCTGGGTTTTTGCTTTGTAACTTTACTCAAAAACTACTGCACTGATTTTGACCAAATTTGGTAGTTTTGTTGGCATTGACTCGAGTATGAATTTGTAACATTTTGATATAAGTACATCAAAGTGCAAGTACGCAGCAATATGAAGTATATGTATTCACTCCTGTCTGTTTATTTGCTTGTGAGTAACTTTACACGAAAACTAGTGTACCGATTTTGACCAAATTTGGTAGCTTTGTTGGGTACGGCCCAAGGATGAATCTAGCATTTTGCATAAAGTACACCAAGGTACAAGTACGCATCAGTACTTTTAAAATAATCACAATATTGTATATGTATTCACCCTCTGTTTTTTTTCATGAGCAAATTTACACATAAACTATTGTACCAATTTTGACCGAATTTGGTAGTTTTGTTGGCTATGACTCTAGGATGAATCTAACATTTTGCATAGAGTACATCAAGGTACAAGTACGCAGCAGTATATACTTTGAAAATAATCACACTATTGTATATGTATTCACCCTCTTTTTTTCATGAGCAAATATACTCATAAACTTATGTACCGATTTTGACCAAATTTGGTAGTGTTGTTGGGTACGGCCCAAGGATGAATCTGTAACATTTTGCATAAAGTACACCAAGGTACAAGTACGCAGTATTACCTTGAAAATAATCATTAAATTTACACAAAAACTACTGTACCAATTTTGAACAAATTTGTTAGTTTTGGTGTCTATGACTCAGCGATGAATCTGTAACATTTTGCCTAAAGTACATCAAAGTGCAAGTACGCAGCAGTACTTAGAAAATAATAACAATGTTAAGCATATATAATAGATATGTCTTTATCATTGTCACTAACCGTCCTGCCAATTGCAATTTGGAACATTCTGCACACCTCACTCGCCCAACGATGCTGAAAGCTGAGCTCATCTCCGTTATTACATATCAAAGCGTTTATTAGCAGTGGCGAGGAACCATTCCATGTGACATTGCACGTCTTGCTAGCACGTTTTATGTCGTTACTGTCTTCATCTATTCATTCAGTCCGCTGTTAGAAGCAGGATTAGTCGTTTGGCTGTCTTTTTTTATGAGGAGAGCGATTATGTTTATTAGTGTTTTTTTTTGGGGGGGGGTGCGTTTTTAATATATAGATCAATTTGGGGGTTTTCTCTTTTTTTCGGGTATGAAGTTATTTTTTCTTTTTTGGAATTTTAATATTTAGATAACGTAGTCAGGTTATGTCTTTTAGAGCTTTTGATTTTTTTCGTTTAAGGGTTTTAAGTTTGCTAAATTCACATTTTTTTTTTTTTTTTTTTTTTTTTTTTTTTTTTTTTTTTTTTTTTTTTTTTTTGAGGTTTAATTTATGAGGAGAGAGATTCTGTTTATGAGTTTTTTTTATTTGTGTTTTTTTTTTAATATTTAGATCAATTAGTCAGGTTTTTTTCATTTTGGGTATTAAGTTTTTTTTATGGTATTTTAATATTTACATTGATTATTCGGGTTTTTCTCTTTTTGGGTTTTTAAGTTTGTTAAATTCACATTTGGGGGGGGGGGGGGTTGAGCGTTTTTGTTGTTGTTTTGCTGTTTATTTTTCCGTTTATTAGAAGAGTTTTCCTTTTTCTATTAAGCATGCAACAACAACAACAACAACAAAGGCAGGGAAAGAAGCAGAGGACAGAAAAGGAATGAAGTAAATGATAAATAAAAAAGAGAAATAACTAAAAAATATCTATTGAGATAACTAATATTGTTAGATATATAAGTACCATATAAAGTATAGGAACTAACCACAATTTCACTTATTTAACAAAATAATGATGATTTCCAACTCGTTATCAGTAATATGCAGCGTTAATTGTTTAACGAAACTCGAATTTACTGATAACGATAAAAGAAAAACATACAATTTCTTAGATAACAGAACTGCCATTACAATTGATAAAAATTCTTGAAATTCGAAAGAATAGTTTTGTCTCCTTCAAATGCTCGTCTTTGGAAGCGACACCTGTCAACAGTATAGGTCCACCCATGGACCGGGCCCACCTAGAGGGTCCAATCCCAGGGTCCACTGAACCCAGAAGGAAGTGTTTGGCCTATAACGGTGTATCGGCATTTGGTTGTCGCATGCAACAACAACAACAACAACATTGCAACCTTTAACATCCTCCTTACCTCAAGATCTCTCCTGA
>NC_090726.1:203612239-203620181 GCF_036898095.1 Palaemon carinicauda
AGTAACAACGTCATAACAGATATGTCATATATAAACTATTAACTATGGCTTATATATGTGTGTATATATGCACATATATATATATATACAGTATATATATATATATATACATACACCTGTATATATATATATATATATATATATATATATATATATATATATATATATATATATATATATATATACACCTGTATATATATATATATATATACATACACCTGTATATAAATATATATATATATATATATATATATATATATATATACATACATACATACATACATACATATATATATATATATATATATATATATAGAGAGAGAGAGAGAGAGAGAGAGAGAGAGAGAGAGAGAGAGAGAGAGAGAGAGAGAGAGATTACACTATGTAACAAGAACGTCTGTCGTAAAAGGAAAGTGTCAAATGTCTTGTGTTCATGTGTGGTTATAAGCAGAATAACTCACTCTCCAAAGTAAGAGTGAAAGAAAACACATCTGTTTACCTCCTGGTGTGACTTTGTTGAGTGAAAGTCTTTTCGAGTTTCATTCACACAATGTTTACCAGGTGTCTGATGGTTATTAAGCTTTTGTTATTCATCAAGGAAGGTGTTATTCATTGTAATGGCTTCTTGTCTTGAGGTGTTAATTACGGTTATGTGTATTTATTGTATGGTTTTATTGGTATGATTCATTATAATTGTTTTATATAATACATGCTGTATTAGTTGTCATTGACTCTGCTTTAATTTTTCATTATAATTTTTTCTATCCTACCCCCCCCCTCTCTCTCTCTCTCTCTCTCTCTCTCTCTCTCTCTCTCTCTCTCTCTCTCTCTCTATATATATATATATATATATGTATGTATATATATATAGAAGAGAGAGAGAGAGCGAGAGATATGAATAAATATATTTCTTCCGGTCACGCAGAGTGGCATAGCCAGACTTATAAATACTCGGTCTCTTCCCGTTCCATGGGTAGGGGGAGAGGAGTAGCCATACCCTGGTGAGAGGGAGTACCCAGAGATACATTATGAAGCCAAAAACTGCCGTGTTGTAATTACGGAAGGGGGGAGGGGGTGAGAAGGGTTGAATTCGTGTGTATGTCAAACTAAATATTTAGCAGTCATTTTTGACGGATCGCGTACACTATATATATATATATATATATATATATACTTCATTAGATATCATTATAATATTTCTTTGATATATTGTATTAGATGTCACTGGCTTCTTTAATTAATTAGATTGATATGGATATCATTCTGCCTTAATGGATCTTGTATCCAGACATAATTAATCGTATATTTTTAAATCCTTTAAAATAATTAACATTTCTTATTCCGTTTGATTAAAATGTCTTTGGAATAAAACTTCGCTATGAAAGATCAGTTCATCTTGTCAATCTATACTCTGATTGGAATTTGCTTTTTTGTAATTGCAGTTGCAATTACAGTAGGGTTTTCATGCAATTTCTCCTCGTTATTTTAGTTGTAATTGTAATATATTTACGTTTTCTAGTTTTTTTTTTTAATGTAATTCCTCTACGTTTTTTAGTTGTAATTGTAATTTTTCTTCGTTTTCAAATTATTATTTTAACTGTAAATCCTCTACGTTTTCTAGTTGTAATTGTAATTCCTCTTCGTTTTTTGGTTTTAATTGTAATTCCCCTTATTTTTCTTTTTGTAATTGTAAATCCTCATCGTTTTCTGGTTGTAATTGTAATTCCTCTTCTTTTTATGGTTGTAATTGTTATTTTTATTCGTTTTATAGTTTTAATTTTAACTGTAATTCCTCTACGTTTTCTAGTTGTAATTATAATTCCTCTTCGTTTTTTTTTTGGTTTTAATTATAATTCCCCTTATTTTTCTTTTTGTAATTGTAAATCCTCTTCGTTTTCTGGTTGTAATTGTAATTCCTCTTCTTTTTATGGTTGTAATTGTTATTTTTATTCGTTTTATAGTTTTAATTTTAACTGTAATTCCTCTACGTTTTCTAGTTGTAATTATAATTCCTCTTCGTTTTTTTTTTTTTGGTTTTAATTATAATTCCCCTTATTTTTCTTTTTGTAATTGTAAATCCTCTTCGTTTTCTAGTTGTAATTGTAATCTCTCTTCGTTTTCTAGTTGTAATTTTAACTGTAATTCCTCTTCGTTTTCGAGTTTTAATCGAAATTCCTCTTCATTTTCTAGTTTTAATTGTAATTCCTCTTCGTTTTCTAGTTGTAATTATAAATGTAATTCCTCCTAGTTTTCTAGTTGTAAATTTTAAGTGTAATTCCTCTGCAATTTTATAAATGTAATATAACTAATTCCTCTTCGTTTTCTAGGTGTAATTGTATATGTAATTCCTCTTCGTTTTCTAGGTGTAATTGTAAATGTGATTCCTCTTCGTTTTCGAGGTGTAATTGTAAATGTAATTCCTCTTCGTTTTCTAGGTGTAATTGTAACTTTAATTCCTCTTCTTTTCTCTAGTTGTAATAGATACTGTAATTCCTCTTATTTTTCTAGTTTTAACTATAATTCCTCTTCGTTTTCGTTCATAGGTGTTGATGCGGTTTACAAATCCTAAGAAATTTCTTAATTTTAAAATTATTCTGGATTTATTTTATTTTGAATTTAAATTTAAATTAATTTTATTGGGTGAAAGGAAGACTGCCTATTATTATTCACAAAATTATTGGTGATCACTGAAGAGGAAAGAGATTTCTCATATCTGTGAAAGATGAATATGTAAAGTCTCAGTTATATATTTCGAGAGTGAGAAATATCAATATTCAATTTAAATATATGTTTATATATATATATATATATATATATATATATATATATATATATATTTGTGTATATATATAAATATGTATACATATATATTTTTTTGTGAGATATATGTGTGTATATATATATATAGAGGGTGAGCAATATCAATATTCATATATATATATATATATATATATATATTAATAAGAGGGTGAGAAATATCAATATTGATATTTCGAATTAGAACTATAAATATTAAAATCTCGGCTTCTGGTGCGCCAGCTCGTCTCTATAATTTCCATATTGTATAATATATTGAAGTATATTGTGTGAGAGAGAGAGAGAGAGAGAGAGAGAGAGAGAGAGAGAGAGTAAATCTGGTAACTAATACATTAAAACCCTGTGGTCATATTCTTTTCACATCATAATGTTCCAGGTAAGTTAATATGGACGTAAAGTGCATTTTAAAGCGAAGGGAACTCTTGAGCCATGATTGTGAAAGACAGAGGGAGCAACGACCGATTAACGAAGGTTGAAGAAGGAAGGAGGTGGGAGAAGATGATGATGATAAAGAGAGGAAGAGGTGAAGAAATGATTAGGAGTAAGGTCTGTCTGTGGAGAGGTTTTTATATAGTTTGGAATTTGGGTAGGAGGTGATAGCGTATTCTAGATATATGGACTCTCTCTCTCTCTCTCTCTCCCTCTCTCTCTCTCTCTCTCTCTCTCCGTATATATTGCACATTTAGACGTGTCACTGGAACTTCTGTTTCTTGGGCCCGGGTTCGATTCCCCGGCCAACCAGAAGTTATTGTGTTTGAGTTGATTCTCCTTGGGTTCCTGATTCCAAGGTAGAGAGAATCCAGATATTAGGAGTGTATGGCCTTAATGAATATATATGTGTGTATATATATATATATATATATATATAATGAGAGAGAGAGAGAGAGAGAGAGAGAGAGAGAGAGAGAGAGAGTGTGGTGTTGATACAGAATTTTTCCCATAATATTTGTAGGCAAAGTTCGTTTGAGTGACTATATATATATATATATATATATATCAATTTAGTTACCCTGACTGACTTCTATATCCTTAAAAGAATAAACGAAATTAAATGTCCAGTTCCTACGTGTCCAGGAAAAAAGAGTGAAAGGGAATGGAAAGTATTCCTTCATTGGCTCAGTGGTTTTTTGTTCTGTTAAAAGTTAATTAAGGCCACTTCATTGTTCTTTTAGTTTTTCCGGGGGTTTTAGTTTTTATTACGTTTTCCAGTGGTAATTTCCATGCCAGCTGTAGAATGTTCTTGTTTTTTTTTTTTAAATGTTTGTGTCTTCTTTTCGAGTGCTTGATATTATTATTATTATTATTATTGTTGTTATTATTATTATTATTATTGATATAATCATTATTATTATTATTATTATTATTGTTATTATTATTGTCATTATTATTATAATTATTGTTAATAATATTATTTCCTCCGCCAATGAAGTTGGAAGGAGGTTATGATATCTACCCTGTTTGTTTGTTTGTGAACAACTAACCCCCCCCCCCCCGAGTCGTCTTTCTTCTCCCCCTAGTCGTCTTTTTATCTCCCCCTCTCTCTCTCTCTCTCTCTCTCTCTCTCTCTCTCTCTGAGTCGTCTTCCCCCCCCCAGAATCGTCTTTTTCTCTCCCCATAGTCTTCTTTTTCTCCCCCCCCCCCATAGTTGTCGCCTCCCCCCCCCGGAGTCGTCCTTCTTCCTTTCCCCCCGAGTCGTCTTCTCCCCCCCCCCCCCTTCCAGTCTTCTTTGTAATAGCGTTAATGAATCGCTCAAGCCGAGGAGATTGGTTCATTATCCGAAGGGGTGGGTGAAGCATTCATTTTTGCCTTCCAAGAACTGTGACAAAATTTTTATTTTCTTGGGTAATTTTATCCACTTGATGGATAATTTTGGTCATTGTGGATGGGTAGTTTTGTCCACTAGGTGGATAATTTTGTCCACTGGATGAGTAATTTTGTCTACTGATATGAATAATTTCGTCCACTGTGGCTGGGTAATTTTGTCTACTGTTAGTCGATAAGTTTGTCTACTGTTGATGGGTAATTTTTTTTTTACTATTGGTGGATGATTATGTCCAATGTGGATGGATAGTTTTGTCCACTGTGGCTGAATAATTTTGTACGTTGTGGATAGATAATTTTGTCCACTCGATGGGCAATTTTATCCACTGTGCATAGGAATTTTATCCACTGTTGGTGGATAATTTTCTTCACTGTGGATGGGTAATTTTGTCTGCTGTTGGTGGATAATTGTGTCCGATGTGGATGTGTAATTTTGTCCTGTGTGGATGGTTAATTTTGTCCGCTGTGGGTAATCTTTTATCGATTTATTATAAAACATAAATTTTCTCCCTTGTTCTATCGCTAAGCCATTTGATTGAAATTCCTTGAATGAGTCTCTCTCTGTCTCTCTCTCTCTCTCTCTCTCTCTCTCTCTCTCTCTCTCTCTAAGCGCACGTAAGCGTACGCCTGAGTCATATTGTGTGTGTGTATATCTTGTGTCTTGTAATTGCATCCTTATAGATCGTATCGATCTTGCAACTGCGCAGCTAAAGTTTACGCTTCACGTTGCAAGGCGACTGAGCTAGTAGAAGCTCCGATCTTCTGTTGTTGTTGTTGTTATTGTTATTGTTGTTGTTTGGGGCAAGGCTCGAAGAGGTGTAGAAGGGATTGGTCCTTAGAATGACAACTATTCAGTTGAGAGCTGACGCTTTATCCTGCTACCTTGAGCAGCTGTTCGTCAGTTGAAATCGAGGAGGTGTTCAGATGGCCTGAGACGCAGGCTTCTTAATGCAGGGTTGCCAGTTTTTTCTAAATGAGAAAAGGTCAATTTCAAATCAAACAGAGCTTTAAAAGGTCAGCCCATTAGTAGAAAAAGGCCAAATATATAGTATTTAAGACCCGCCTTATTTTCATATGACTAAAGGCCATCCAATTTGAAATTAAAGGCCAAAATTTGATGTTTTGGCCTGAAAAATGCAAACTGGCAACCCTGTATGTGCGTGTTGGTCATGAAAGCGGTATTTTAGGAGTAATGAATACTTAATTACCCTATGTTATGAATATGAATATTTACGTATAATGAATGTTTAATTATTGTATGTCTTGAATATGAATTTTTGCGTTTATAGACACCGTAACTCCTACCGACATTATAGAAAGGTAAAAGAGAAACTAACAAATCTTTTACTGATATATTCGTTCCTCTTTTTTAAGTCTGGTTACACTTTTCATCCGCTTACAAGACGTGCTTTTGACGTCAGAGGAGTTTTTTACTATTTTTAGTATGTTGGCGAGCGGTTTAGGAGTCGATAATTCACTCAGTTGAACGTAGCTTTGAAGTCTAAAGAACGCGACTTACGATACTGTTGGATTTGGTATTAAGAAACATGAATGACCTTTAAAGATTTATAGGCCCGCTCATGAATGGCAGAGGCAAGGGACAGTGACCTTGCCCTAGCAGGACAATGCCCTATCGACTGACCATATATACATATAATCACCACCCAAGCCATGACCAAGGAAGGCCAGGCAATGGATGCTAATGACTCAGCAGATAGACAGGGCTCCCAAAAAACCTCCCATCCTTAGCTCACAAGGATGGTGAGAATTGCAGCTACCAAATGAACTAACGAGTTTGAGCTGGATTCGAACCCCAGTCTGGCGTTCACCAGTCAGGGACGTTATCACATCGGCCACCATCAAGGTTGTGTCTCTTTGATAGATTTTCTATCAAAGATGAGAGTAATACCAGATTTGATTAATTGATTGGATTTAAGAAGACGGTGGTTAGGTTATCATTTCTATTGTTGCTTTGATAGTATGGGATATTCTCTCTCTCTCTCTCTCTCTCTCTCTCTCTCTCTCTCTCTCTATATATATATATATATATATATATATTATTATTATTACTATTTGCTAAGCAACAACCCTAGTTGGAAAAGCAGTATGCTATAAGCCCAGGGGCCCCCAACAATGAAAATAGCTCTGTGAGGAATGGAAATAATGAAAATTATATATTTTTTAGAATAGTATCAACATTAAAATATAAATTTCCTATATAATCTATAAAAACTTTAACAAAACAAGAGGAAGAAAAATTATATAGAATAGTGTTTGTGTGTGTATATGTATGTATATATATATATATATATATATATGTGTGTGTGTGTGTGTGTCTGTGTGTCTGTGTGCTCTTATACACCATATTAGGCTTATTCATTAGCCTGACTTATTGTATTTAAATTATATCAATTTATTTTTTTTTAAATACTACTATCAGCAAGAATCTGATCCTTCGTGTATCCTAGGCAGTTTATTGATATCTAAACGACTTTTTAAAAGTCAGTCTCTCTCTCTCCTCTCTCCTCTCTCTCCTCTCTCTCTCTCTCTCTCTCCCAAAGGCGTGACTGATTGGAGGAAGTCTCAGTATTCTCATACTTTACAAGTGACTCACACTATAAACGTACCATTACCTTGAATTACTGAACGCCAGATGGAAATATACCCTCTTAGCATTCGCGAGATGACAGAGTATTGCGTGATGGAGGTGAAGTTCATTCAGGCATGTTTTGATATACGTTAAATATATAAATACATATACAAAATAGAATATACTGTAAATTCTTTTGTTATTATTATTACTATTTATTATTATTATTATTGTTGTTGTTATTATTATTACCACCAGCTAAGCTACAACCCTTGTTGGAGAAGCAGGATGCTATAAGCCCAAGGGCTCCAACAGGGAAAAATAGCCTAGTGAGGACAGTATGTTATATTTCCCCTATATGCTAAAATTAGAGAAATTGACGGGTTATATATATATATATATATATATTTATATGTATATATATTTATATATATATATTTATATATATATATATATATACATATACAGTATAATATCTATCTATTCTCCTTCTCTCTCTCACTCTCTCCTCTCTCTCTCTCTCTCTCTCTCTCTCTATATATATATATATATATATATCCAGTCACTTTCTTTTTATCATATAGGAGGAGATATGGTCAACGTTTTGTGCATTATCGCTATCCTTTGCTCCTACCACTCACGAAACAACCTTTAAAACCTCACACAGGATTCCAACGACCTTGACGATAATGTATGTTTTTACATCCTGTCCGG
>NC_090726.1:203620681-203630681 GCF_036898095.1 Palaemon carinicauda
ATATTACTTTTGGAGAGAGAGAGAGAGAGAGAGAGAGAGAGAGAGAGATTCAGGAATAAATATATATATAATTTATATAATTAAATTGTGCATATACAGTATATTATAATACATGTTTATAAACACACACACACACACACACATATATTATATATATATATAAATGCAAAAAACAACTTCCTGGACCAGGGTCCGAATCCCGGCCAGTCAGAAGCTATTGTCTTGAGTGGTTTCGCCTGGGGCTCTGATAACGAGGTAGGTAAGAAAATCCAGACATTAATGTATCACAAAAAATATGGCTTATTTGAATATATATATATATATATATATACACACTTTTCCACTGGAAAAAGATTATGTCTTGCACGCAATGTCGATTGTCTCCTTCAGAGGACAAATGTTCCCGAAGACGCCTCTTCCTCCCATATGGAGGCAGTTGCTGATGACAATCGTTTGCGAAGACGAAGGATTCGGGTCAAATGGACCTTTTAGTTTTCTTCCGAAGGGCGTCAGGGGATGAGGTGGACGGTGGGATAGGAGTAGGAGGATGAAGATAGAGGTGTGGAGAAAGGAAAGGATTTTTATTATTTGGTTTTTCTGTTTTCTAATGCAGGATGAAATCTTTGATTGTCTCAAGACTTATGAATTGTTGTAAGTTTAATAAAATGAAGTTTGTGGTTTAGAAGAGAGGAATGTATTTCTATTATTTGATTTTTCTATTATTTTCTAACGAAACATAAAATCTTAAATGAACTTGTCATGAGACTTATAAATTGTTGTAAGAATTAATAAAGAAAGTTGGTATTTTAGGCCTTGGAGAAAAGAAAGCATTTTAACATTTCATTTTTATTTTCTATTTCTTTAATGCAACGAGAAAATATGGAATGATAAGACACTTGAATTGCTTATGTTTTTTTTTTTTATATAAGGAAGTAGGGTCAAGGAATTAATTTACTTGATATATATATATATATATATATATATTTATACATATATATATATATAAATATATATATATATATATATATATATAAATTATATACTGTCTCTATATAAATATTTTTTTCCGTTTTTTATTGATGATAAAAAGGAATATTGTAACAACAGGTTTCATTGATTACTTTCTAACTCTCATTTGTAGAAGGTAGAAAGTAGATAGCCTATTGGTAACGTCTCTGCCTAGCAATCTGCTGAACTGGGGTTTCGAGACCCGCTCAGGTCGATAGCTCTTGTAGTATCTGCAACTTCACCATCCTTGAGAGCTAGGGATAAAGGTAAAGGTGAAAATGTCTGGTTATAGTTCCAATTTCATCACCATAGATGCTCACCAGAACGTCAACCGGGCAAGCCCAACCCCCCCACTGTAGTGCCCAACCACAGCAGTGGCCTCCCCAGTAAACAGCTTAAACTCACGGTCCCTGGCGGGGATCGATCTGCTGCCATGCGTATGCGAGACGAACACGTTACCGCTTGTACTAGCCTGGAGGCTACAAGGGGAACCAGTAGATCTAACTGCTATGTTATCAGAAGCCATTGCCTGGTCCTCCCTGGTTCTATTTTGCAATATATCCCCATCCTTGTGAGCTAAGGATGGTTGGTTTGGAGGAGGCCTAGAGGCCTAACTTCTATGTTATCAGTAGCCATTGCCTGGCCCCTCCCGGGTCCTAGCTTGAGTCGAGGCTATTTTATTATTATATTATTATTATTATTATTATTATTAGTACTTGCTAAGCTACAATCCTAGTTGGAAAAGCAGGATGCTATAAGCCCAGAGGCTCCAACAGGGAAAATTTCCCAGTGAGGAAAGGAAACAAGAAAAAATTAAATTTTAAGAAGAGTAACATTAAAGTGAATATTTCGTATATAAACTTAAAAAACTTTAACAAAACAAGAAGAGAAACAAGACAGAACAGTGTGCCCGAGTGTACCCTCAAGCAAGAGAACTCTAACCCAAGACAGTGAAAGACCATGGTACAGAGGGCTATGGCATACCCAAGACTAGAGAACAATGATTTTATTTTGGAGTGTCCTTCTCCTAGAAGAGCTGCTGACCATAGCTAGGGCAATATCACTATCCCTTGCCTTTGCCATTCATGAGCGACCTTTAAACAAGAATTTAAAAAGAAACTTAGACTATAGAGAGTGAATTGTGTCTCTCTATACCCATAATTCTCTTAAAAGAGGCTAATTCTTTTTGCTGTTATCAACATCTTTTGCTTTTCAATGGTAATTATCTTCCACATTGAATTGCCACGGTCTCATGTTTATTCTTTTTATTCCTTCTTCCAAATTTATCAAAATATTATGCCATTGTTTGTGTCGACAGTTGATAAAATAAAAAAAAGATAAACAAAAATTAAACTTGTGTCAGTGAAGGAAACATGAAAAAAGACGATGCCAATTATATGGAATTATAAAAAAAAAGATGAATGTCGATCAGAAATGCTTTGAACACCTGTTGAAGGAGAGAGAGAGAGAGAGAGAGAGAGAGAGAGAGAGAGAAATAATTCATATAAACGTGACAAATGAATCTCCTTCGATAAGAAATTCTTACGGCACCTGTTGAAAGAGAGAGAGAGAGAGAGGAGAGAGAGAGAGAGAGAAAAGAGTTGCTGTCGTAATAGATTCACGTAATTGAAAGGGAGAGAAAAAAAGGCCTTCTGACCACTGATGACCCCTTTATGACCCCCCCCCCCCCACTCCCCCGCTAATGTTTAGATGGAGAAAGGGAAAGCTGTCTGAATTTTTTTTAATTCCTAATTTTGGAATTTCAGGTTTTTTTTTTTTAACTCAATCACGACTGGGGGTCAAAAGGAACGTTGAGTACGTCTCTCTCTCTCCTCTCTCTCTCTCTCTCTCTCTCATGATATATTGGAAATCAAAATGGCCTCGACTCTGAGGTGTCACTTTTATTGTACAAGTCATCTTTCCTTTTTATTATTAATATAGTTTTTTGGTTAGATGAATCTCTCTCTCTCTCTCTCTCTCTCTCTCTCTCTCTCTCATAATGTATATGTAAGCAAATGCCTCGACTCTCAGATGTCATATTTATTATTAACTTTTCAGTTAGAAGACCCCCCCCCCCTCTCTCTCTCTCTCTCTCTCTCTCTCTCTCTCTCATAATGTATATGTAAGCAAATGCCCTCGACTCTCAGATGTCATATTTATTATTAACTTTTTCTGTTAGAAGACCCCCCCTCTCTCTCTCTCTCTCTCTCTCTCTCTCTCTCTCTCTAGTAATATATATGAAAGCAAATGCCCTCGACTCTATAACGAAAGCTATCATATAATTCTTCAAAAGTTAAATTATGATAAATAATTATTATTACAGTATTTTTTAATTTGAAATTTTATTTTACTTCTATTGTGAAAATGCAAAAAGATATTTTATAGGTTGAAAGGAAAACGGATATTTTGGTATTGCAAAAATCGCTTAAGGGATTGAAACAAAAACGAATATTTTGACATTGGCAAAAATAGTTCTTTAATTTTTAAATATGGCAAATAGTTATTAAAGTGTTTTTTAATTGTAAATTATACTTTAGTTTTATTGTGAAAATGCAAAAAGATATTTTAGAGGTTGAAGGGAAAACGGATATTTTGGTATTGCAAAAATTTTGTGAAAGATTGAAGCAAAAAACGAACATTTTAACATTGGTAAAAATGGTTCTCAAATTATTAAATTTTTACATATGGAGGAATAGAAAATATCTCATTAGTTGAAGACGTTTTGAAACCTTTGATGTCGTATATACAGAAACTAACATATTTCTTTAGATATTCGAATCCCTTCATTTTGCTTTTCGTGCTTCAATGAAGATTGTGTCCCGGTAGAGAAACTGAGTCGAGATGTGTTTTCGTTTTGGATTCATTAAAATTTTCCCGGGTTTTGCTTGTATGGGTTTGAAGGTACCCATCAAGGAGAGAGAGAGAGAGAGAGAGAGAGAGAGAGAGAGAGTTGCAATGATTTTGGATGTCTCAAAGACATTTTAGTCCATCCGCGGAGACTCCATTTGCTCTTTGGTAGAGCGATTTAGTTTAAGCATTTAGAGAGTTCTTATGATCTTGTATAACTTATTCTTGAACTCGCTTACTGGAGAGAGAGAGAGAGAGAGAGAGAGAGAGAGAGAGAGAGAGTTACAAGGATTTTAGATCTCAAAGACATTTTAGTCCATCCGCGGAGACTCCATTTGCTCTTTTGGTAGAGCGATTAGTTTAAGCATTTAGAGAGTTCTTATGATCTTGTCCAACTTATCCATGAACTCGTTTTACCGTGTTGCTGTTTACTACATCCGCTGGAAGTCTATTTCCAAGTATTTGCTATTTCGTATGTAAAGAAATTGCCACATTGAGAGAGAGAGAGAGAGAGAGACCCTGAAGATACTCTATAAACACTAGATACTCTATTCTATGTTTTCTTATTTCCTTTCCTCACTGGGCTATTTTTCCCTGTTGGAGGCTTGGGCTTGTAGCTCCTGCTTTTCCAACTAGGGTTTTTAGCCTAGCTATTAATAATAAAATAATAATAATAATAATATCACATAAGAATAAAGGCCTCAGACATGTCCTTCCACTCACCGGCTGTTTATGGTCTTTCTGTGCCAGTTTATACCACCAAATTTACTTAGTCCGTCAATCTATCATCTTCTCTTCCTTCAACTGCTTCTTTTGCAATCTCTCTCTCTCCTCTCTCTCTCTCTCTCTCTCTCTCTGTACAACACACACACACATATATATAATATATATACACACATATATATATGTACATATATAATATATATATATATTCCTACCGTTGCGTTAGATAACCCATGTTTTCATCTTTTTGGTAAGTTCTCTCTCTCTCTCTCTCTCTCAGGCCGGAATTGTTGTTATTGCTTACGGTTTCGTTTCCGGTATCACTCTTTGCGAGAGGCCTCTCTCTCTCTCTCTCTCTCTCTCTCGCTTCGTTGCTCGTATATGATGAGGTGTATCAAGCCATACGCGACTTAGAACTTTTGTTGGAGAGAGACCTGGTTTGGGGGAGGGGAGAAGGCTCTCCACGGGCCATTTCCCTCCAAAAATGGTTCACGGTGAAGGGGGTTTTGCCTCGAAGGGTGGGTAGTCTAGCGTGTTATTGCTTCTCAATGGGGGGGGGGGGGGGGATTTTTCTTCCTTTGCCTCTGTATGTCATGAAATGCCTTGAAATGGGGTCCACTTCTTTTTGCGGGGGTTTTCAAATACTTGGTTTTGCAATTTTTCTTGTTCTTCGGTTTTATTTTTTAATATATATCCGAAGGTATGATGTATACTTTTCTAGCTTTGTATATATATGTATTATACATATATATATATGTGTGTATATATATATATATATATACATATATATATATATATATATGTATATATATATATATACACACACACATATATATATATATATATATATAAACTTATGGCTGATTACGTAAATTGGACATTTTGCTTGACCTTTAACCTTGACCTTGACCTTCCAAAAATTCAATTATTTCCAGCTTTTTACATAATATTCTATCCCTGCAAGTTTCATTACTCTAAATTTGAGTTATGGCCAGGAAGCTGTTCACACACACACACACACAACACACCCTGCATGTTTCATTAGTCTACGATTTAAATTGTGGCCAGAAAGCTGTTCACAAACAAAACACCAAAACAAGGGGTAAAATATAACCTCCTTCCAACTACCTTGGCGGAGGTAAAAAAAGGAAATAAAAGAGCGTGTGTGATAAGAAGGAGAAATACATTGTAAATCAACTTCACACAAATTTAGCTTCCAAAGAAAATTGGCAAAAGAAAAAAGAAAAAAAAAGGAGTCAGATGTTGGAAAGATACCTACATTATCCTTTTGAAGATATCACATGAAAAATATTTTCCTGAATGTATAAAAAGAATCCCTGAACCTGAAGTTGGCAGGAATTTTTGTGTTTGCACAGCCTTATCGTCTGTGAGGAATGTTATTCTTTGAGAGAGAGAGAGAGAGAGAGAGAGAGAGAGAGAGAAGAGACTTTATTCTAACAGTGTGTCATAATATTTTCATGGTGGAGATATACTATATAACGGCTTGTATAAAAATGTAGTGTCACATACTTTATTCTGAAAAGGAGGTGAAGGGTTTATATATATATATATATATAGTGTGTGTGTGTGTGTGTGTGTGTGTGATAAATTTTTGCACATTAAACGAGTTTTTCATATTTCAAATAAGCCATATATATTAATACATTAAGTCTGGATTCTCTAAACGACCTCGGGATCAGAGCCCGAGGTGAAATCACTCAAGACTATAGTATCAGACCGGCCGGGATTTGAACCCTGGTCCAGGAAATCACTCAAAGACTATAGTTCAAATCCCGGCCGGTCTGATACTATAGTCTTTGAGTGATTTCGCCTGTGGGCTCTGATCCCGAGGTCGTTAAGAGAATCCAGACTTTAATGTATTAATATATATGGCTTATTTGAAATATATATATATATATAATATAATATATACTAGTTAGATTACCTAGTATGAAGGTTTAAGTGTGGCACATGAATTGAAGTGACAAGAGACAGGGCAGACCATATGATCAGCACCCAAGTTTGGACCAGGGAGGACCAGGCAATGGCTGCTCATGACTTGGCAGATATAATTAGGCTCCCCCCAAAACCCCACATACCTTGCTTATAAGGATGGCCTATACTAATCGATTGGTAGAGTCCTCTCAGGCATGGTTTTTGGCTATGAGGCATAGGTTCGAATCTCTGCCCAGCCAGAAGCTGGGATCATAGATGAATTTGTAGTGGATATACATTGATTGGGTCTTGAACTCTCGTTCAATAGGTTGTGAAGCAGGGACGTATTTATTGATATAGAGATTTTTATTGTTTTTCTCACTTCCTTTCCGTAAATAGGTTCGAATCCTGGCCTAGCCAGAAGCTGGTATCATTAATGAATTTATAGTGGATATACATTGATTTGGGTCTTGAACTCCTGTCCAATAGGTTTGCCAGGTATAGACGTATCCATTAATATAGAGATTTTTATTGTGCTTTTTCCCACTTCCTTTTTCTAAAGATCATTAGAGTAGAACTACTTTTTTTTTTTCTTTGGAAATGGCATTCGACAATGGACTCTCGATCTCCGAGCGGGGAATCCCCCTTATTTCGGTAGAATGGCCACACCTGAAGACCCAATATGAAATTTTCTGCCAGGTGGCCCTCCTACTATATTCTGTCAAAAAGAGTGAACACGTCTCCTCTCTCTCTCTCTCTCTCTCTCTCTCTCTAAGCTTGTCTTAGTCCCCACTTTCTATCTCAGATTACTCTTTTCTCACTTGCCATCTTTGATCTGAAGAACATCCTCTAGCAAGTAACGCCGAACATAGTTAACTTCAACACCTGGTGAATTTACATTCCGTCCTCTCTCTCTCTCTCTCTCTCTCTCTCTCTCTCTCTCTCTCTCTCATCAATCCTGTTTGTCTGTAATGAATTTGGCTCCCTCCTATCCACACCTGTAGCCTCTGTTATTCACACTCGATCTGATATTGTTCTTTGAACTCCGATCCACCCTGATCTGGAGAGCATTCCTCAGTGGGGAGAAACTCTGACCCAGTACCGCTGGACCTTCCAGTGTATCCCGTACCACTCCCTGCTATCTATGCTCTTGTTTACAGTTCCTTGGTTTGTTGATGATAAACAAGATAGACAAATGGAACTGGCTTTTGGGTTTGTAGGTCTCTAGTTTGGCTTTATGATAAACAAATGAAACTGTATTTTGAGCTTGTAGGTCTCTAGTTTGACTTTATCATAAACAAATGAAACTGTATTTTGAGTTTGCAGGTCTCCAGTTTGGATTTAGGTTCGAGGATGAGTATGTCTTTGATAGAAGGTAATGGAGAGGGCGTATCAGGCAACCGACCCCTTAATTAATGTAAGGGTAGCGATGGGAAAGAAGTTTGGGTTAATGATAAATAGTTTTTTTTATATCTGCATTATTTTGTTTATTCTTTCATTAAATTCATGTCGGTTCATACAGTAATCTGTAGAGTTTTGAAGGTCTATTTTATATACAGAAGGTACTATCGAAAATATCATCATCATCATCTCCTCCTACGCCTATTGACGCAAAGGGCCTCAGTTAAATTTCGCCAGTCGTCTCTATCTTGAACTTTTAAATCAATACTTCTCCATTCATCATCTACTTCACGCTTCATAGTCCTAAGCCATGTAGGCCTGGATCTTCCAACTGTCCCAGTGCCTTGTAGAGACAAAGACAGAAATTGATTGTTAAATGTTTTCGAGGCAGTAATATACAATGAGAAGGTAGAGCATATTAAGTATTCCAGTATTAATAGTATAAATATATGTATTGTTATTCATATTTGAAATGAATTACCGAGTTTTTAATTACTTTTTTCTTTTCCTCAGTTGTTTTTCTTAGGTTTGAAACATTGCCACTTATCATTTGTTTATATTTGCTCATACTGCAAATTAATAAATTGAGCCAAGCGTTTTGAAATCAGCAGGGAGGTTTATTCAGTTTGGGTTATGTTGCAAAACGGCTCTGTTCGCTTGTTTGCTGTGTCAATACCAGTGAGTTTTTATGCTTATTCACACATACCCAGAGTTCGCAGTTTCGTTTCTCTCTCTCTCTCTCTCTCTCTCTCTCTCTGTTGTTAGTTTTAGAGGTATCCTACAATTAGGAATTAAAACCATTCTCTCTCTCTCTCTCTCTCTCTCTCTCTCTCTGTTGTTAGTTTTAGATGTATCCTACAATTAGGAATTAAAACCATTCTCTCTCTCTCTCTCTCTCTCTCTCTCTCTCATGTTAGTTTTAGAAGTATTCTACAATTAGGAATTAAAACCATCTCTCTCTCTCTCTCTCTCTCTCTCTCTCTCTCTGTTTTTAGTTTTAAAAGTATCCTACAATTAAGAATTAAAACCATCTCTCTCTCTCTCTCTCTCTCTCTCTCTACATATATATATGTATATATATATGTGTGTGTGTGTGTGTGTGTGTGTGTATTTATATAAATGATGTTTTATAGAAGACTTATACATATTAGAATTATAAGTATCATCGTCATTCTCTCTCTCTCTCTCTCTCTCTCTCTCTCTCTCTCTCTCATAATTCCAGAGTCTGTTTATATACACCAAACTTTAAAATAGTCCTTCGCTTAGTCTGTTTATAATTCGAAATTTTTATATAATTAATGCAAGCCATTTTAAATTTTTATCATTTCTGTCATTTTTTTTTTTGAGTTCTTTCATTAAAACGTCCGTTGCCTCAGATGATGGACATACTCAATTAATCTCCGTTTTTTTTTTCTTTTTTTTTATGAAAGACTTAAATGGATAGCATTTTTCTTTTGGGCTGTTTTTGAGATTCAACTAATTGCAATTGAGTCTAAAGTTTGTTCTTGAAATAGACGAAAGATGAATAAACATCATCATCATCATCATCATCATCATGTCCTCCTTACGCCCATTGACGCAAAGGGCCTCGGTTAGATTTCGCCAGTCGTCTCTATCTTGAGCTTTTAAATCAATACTTCTCCATTCATCATTTACTTCAGGCTTCATAGACCTCAGCCATGTAGGTCTGTGTCTTCCAACTCCTCTGGCTAAAATTATTATTATTATTGTTATTATTATTATTATTATTATTATAAAATGGTAAACACTTTTGAATACTTTAAATTTGAATATCAATCCATTTTAAAATCTAAATGTTTTATTTTTCAATATTTTATATATATATATATATATATATATATACAAAATATCTTATCCTTCATAAACTTTTCATTTATTATTTTATTGAAAAGAGACTAAATATCTTAATCTTCAACAACATTTTATATCTTCCTTAAAATGTATATATTTATCATACCTCCATTAAAAAAAAAAAATATATCTTATATATCTTCAATTAGAGACATAATATCTTAATCCTCATCAACATTTATATCTTCCTTAAAATGTATATATTCATCATACC
>NC_090726.1:203643181-203648181 GCF_036898095.1 Palaemon carinicauda
AAAGACAAAAATTTATACAAGCAAGCAAACAGGTTAACCTTCGGGCAACTGGAAAATATACAAGGTCTTCAATGCAAGCAATAAACAGATTCCTTATAAGGGAATACGAGACCAGATAAGAAATAAACGCAAGATGAATGAGTTGATATTTACATGGCAAAGAATCATGGGATTTTTACATTTTTCCTCGTCGCTGTATAAGTACATATTGTCCTTCGGGAGATATCAATCCAGGAAATGAGAGAGAGAGAGAGAGAGAGAGAGAGAGAGAGAGAGCCCTCAAAGCTCGTGACCTGATTCATCCGTTTACATCTGTCTCTCTCTTCCTTTGCATCTTTCATGTATACGATTTTCGTAACATAAATTTATTATTATTATTGTTATTATTATTATTATTATTATTATTATTATTATTATTATTATTATTATTATTAGCTAAGCTTCAATCCTAGTAGGTAAAGCAGGGTGCTATAAGCCCCAGGGCTCCAACAGGGAAAAATAGCGCACTGTGGAAAGGAAATAAGAAATATTTAAACTATATTAGAAGTACTGAACAATCAAATTAAAATACTGTAAGAACAGTAACAACATTAGAATTAATATTTCTCATATAAACTATAAAAAGAGACTTTTATTAGGGGTTTGTGTATTGCCATGATTCGGAAAGCTGTACTAGTCTAGGCCATACGTACTAGGATGGTTTGCTATGAGCGATCATATGAAAATCTCCCACCATCACCAATCAGCACTCGCACTGGCCAGCATGGTGATGAAAACTGGCCAAACCCCAGACATGAATAAGGACATTTCTGAGGCTTTTGTCCTGCAGTGGACTAGAAACGGCTGCATTTGTTGTTGTTGTTTTTGTTTTTGTGATGTAGATTAGAGTGTAGCTCAAGAGGAAATTGTTGAGACCCCCTAAAGAGAGAGAGAGAGAGAGAGAGAGAGAGAGGAGGTTAAAAGACAATATATGTTTAAAAGACAATGTATTATCAATCATCCAATCTCTCTCTCTCTGGATGATTGATAATACATTGTCTTGTAAACATATATTGTCTTTTAACCTCCTCTCTCTCTCTCTCTCTCTCTCTCTCTCTCTCTCTCTTTCTCTCTCTCAGAGGTTGTAAGGCAATGTATTATCAATCATCCCAATCTCTCTCTCTCTCTCTCTCTCTCTCTCTCTCTCTCAGAGGTTGTAAGGCAATGTATTATCAATCATCCAATCTCTCTCTCTCTCTCTCTCTCTCTCTCTCTCTCACATAGAGGTTAAAACGCAATTAATGTGTTATCAATCTCTCTCTCTCTCACATAGAGGTTAAAACGCAATTAATGTGTTATCAATCTCTCTCTCTCTCTCTCTCTCTCTCTCTCTCTCTCTCTCTCTCTCTCGGAATGATTTCGTATTTATGCAAATGTGGGTTTGATAATCTCCTTGCTTCTCCCCTTCATAACTCATGAATTATGAAAAGATTTAAGAATGGGCCTCAATATTTCCCCATAATTATCATCCTCTTTGTGTAAATAATTAATTTGGTTTATCATTAATTCGGAATAAGTTAATGGGATGAAATTAAATGTTGAAAGATTAATGTTGCTTCGATGAATGTGAATTTAGCATCACTGAATGTTTTATCGCCCTGGGAGGCTATTGGAATCTCTCTGTTCGGTGATCTGCTGGACTGGAGTTCGACCTCACCATTCCTGTGAGCTAAGGATAAGGGATTTTGGGAAGCCTTTAGGTCTAACTGCTGAGTTATCAGCAGCCATTGCTTGACACTCCCTGGTCCTAGCTTGGGCGCTGATCGTATAGGTGTATAGTCAGTTCCCAGGTCTATGGCATTGCCTCTGCCCTGTTGAGCCCAGTTGAAAGTTTGGTGAACTAATCTCTCTTGGGGAGTGTGAAGAGCATGCCCAAACCATCTACATCTACCCCTCATCATGTCTCGTCCACATATGGGACTTAGTAATCTCTCTTATAGTTTCATTTCTAACCATTTCCTTCTGGTGAACTTGATGACTGCGAAGAGCATGCCCAAACCATCTCCATCTACCCCTTTCACCATGATCTCGTTCACATATGGCACTCGAGTAATCTCTCTTATAGTTTCGTTTCTAATCATTTTCTTTTGGTGAAGTAATCTCTCTTGGGGAGTGCGAAGAGCATGCCCAAACCATCTCCATCTACCTCTCACCGAGGTATCATCCACATATGACACTTGAGTAATCTCTCTTATAGTTTCGTTTCTAATCATTTCCTTGTTGTGAACTAATCTCTCTTGGGGAGTGCGAAGAGCATGCACAAACCATCTCCATCTACCCTTTACCATGATCTCGTCCACATATGGCCCCGGAGTAATCTCTTTTATAGTTTCATTTCTAATCATTTCCTTTTGGTGAACTAATCTCTCTTGGGAAGTGCGAAGAGCATGCCCAAACCATCTCCATCTACCCCTTACACCATGATCTCGTTCACATATGGCACTCGAGTAATCTCTCTTATAGTTTCATTTCTAATCATGTCCTGCCATTTAACTCTAAATATTCTTCCGAGGGCTTTGTTCTCAAATCTACAAAATCTTATTGGATATTGTTTCATTGTCATACCACGACTCTTGTCATTACAATACAGACAAATAGAACTTTGGCTCATATAAAATGTTAATTTTTAGAGGCCCTCTCAGTCACGCCAACACTAATCAGGAGCAGGGTTGCCAGATTTTCTAAATGGGAAAAGGCCAACTAATAATCAACCACAGCTTTAAAAGCCCAACCCACCACTAGAAAAAAAGGCCAAAAATATAGTATTCAAAGGCCACATTTTATTTCATGATATTACTAAAGGCCAACTAATTTTAAAAAAGGACAAATTTGAGATTTTTTGGCCTGAAAAAAGGCCAAACTGGCAACCCTGATCAGGAGGGAAATTAACAATGATGTTTGATGATAGAAGTGACGTTTCCGAAAGTAGTAGAGATCGCTTAACGACTTCAATTACCGACAATTTTTTCCTTTTGGGTTTTCGTGGATTTCGTTAATTGTGGAAAATTATTCCAGATGAATTATCCCCAGGAAAATAGGTTGAGGGGAATTGATGTGTAATTGGAAAATAGATTGAGGGAAAAAGATATGTAATTGGAAAATAGATTGAGGGAAAAAGATATGTAATTGGGAAAATAGATTGAGGGAATTGATGTGTAATTGGGAAAATAGGTAGAGGGGGTTGATATGTAATTGGGAAAATAGGTTGAGGGGATTGATATGTAATTGGGAAAATAGGTTGAGGGGATTGATATGTAATTGGGAAAATAGGTTGAGGGGATTGATATGTAATTGGGAAAATATGTTAATGGGAATTGATATGTAATTGGAAAAAATAGGTAGAGGGGAATTGATATGTAATTGGGAAAATAGGTTGAGGGGATTGATATGTAATTGGGAAAATAGGTTGAGGGGAATTGATATGTAATTGGGAAAATAAGTTTAGGGAAATAGATATGTGATTGGGAAAATAGCTTGAGGGAAAATGTATATGTAATTGGGAAAATAAGTTTACGGAAATAAATATGTAATTGGGAAAATAGCTTGAGGGAAATAGATATGTAATTGGGAAGATAAGTTTATGGAAATAAATATGTAATTGGGAAAATAGCTTGAGGGAAATATATATGTAATTGGGAAAATAAGTTCATGTAAATAAATATGTAATTGGGAAAATAGTTTGAGGGAAATAGATATGTAATTAGGAAAATAAGTTTATGGAAATAATTATGTAATAGGGAAAATAGGTTGATGGGAATAGATATGTACCGTAATTTGGAAAATAATATTAGGGAAATAGATACGTAATTGGAAAATAGGTTGAGGGAAATAGATATGTAATTGGGAAAATAAGTTTATGAAAATAAATATGTAATTGGAGAAATAGCTTGAGGGAAATAGATATGTGATTGGGAAAATAAGTTTATGGAAATAAATATGTAATTGGGTAAATAGGTTGATGGTAATAGATATGTAATTGGGAAAATAAATTTTGGAAATAAATATGTATTTGGGAAAATAGCTTGAGGGAAATAGATATGTAATTAGGAAAATAAGTTTATGGAAATAAATCTGTAATTTGAAAATAGGTTGAGGGGGATAAATATGTTATTGTGACAATAAGTTTTAGGTAAACAATTGTGTAATTGTGAAAATAGGTTCAAGTAAAACTATAAATTTGGAAAACAATTTGAGTGAAATTCATATTAACTTCTCGCTTTCAATCAATTTTTCCCTTAGAATAACTATATCTGACACAAGAAAACACCAAAATACAATCCCCCCTGGGGGAAGAAGGAGTAGTCATACCTTATACTGATACGAGAGAGAGAGAGAGAGAGAGAGAGAGAGAGAGAGACTCGTGAAGCCTTTGTTCATTGGAGCGAGAAGGTGCTGCCACCTGGTGCGTCTCCTGGACGCGCTCAGATGTGTCCTGGCTTTATCCAATTGGCCAAACTTCCAGTTAATATTATTTTCGAGATTTATTCTCAGTCCTGTGACAGCTGTCAGTAATAACTTTGTGTGTTTACATGTTTGTCAAATGTATATGTTTATTAGATATTTATAAATACTTTATATTAACATATATCAACTAAAATGGTTTAAAATTTATAAAGTATTTATCAATTTCAAAGCAAATCATGAGAATTTTATTTATCAACTTTGATATTATTATGATAGTAAATATTTTATAACTATTATTATTGTTACTATCTAAGCTACAACCCTAGTTCGAAAAGCTGGATGCTATAAGCCCAGGGGCTCCAATAGGGAAAATAGCCCAGTGAGGAAAGGAAACAAGGAAAAATAAAGTGTTTTAAGAAGAGTAACATTAGAATAGATATCTCCTATATAAACTATAAAAACTTTTTTATAACTATTATTATTGTTACTATCTAAGCTACAACCCTTGTTGGAAAATCAGGATGCTATAAGCCCAGGGGCTCCAATAGGGAAAATAG
>NC_090726.1:203653181-203658181 GCF_036898095.1 Palaemon carinicauda
TTACCATGACCCTTACCTTTGACCTTGACCTTCTAAATTTTAATTATTTTCAGCTTTTTACATACCAGTCTATCCCTGCAAGTTTCGTTACTCTACGATTAAATTTTTGGCCAGGAAGCTGTTCACAAACAGTCACACACATACACACAAACAAGCACGCAAACTAAACCTCTGTCCAACTTCGTTGGCGGAGGTAACAAGTCCCAGGCCTACATGGCTGAGGACTATGAAGCGTGAAGTAGGAGATGATGAATGGAGAAGTATTGAATTGAAAGCTCAAGATAGAGACAACAGTCTAATTCCACAAGAGACTAGAAGAGTTGGAAGACCCAGGACAACATGGCTGAGGACAATGAAGCGGGAAGTAGGAGATGATGAAAGGAGAAGTATTGATTTAAAAGCTCAAGATAGAGAAGACAGTCTAATTCCACAAGTCGCTAGAAGCGTTGGAAGACCTAGGCCTACATGACTGAGGACTATGAAGCGTGAAGTAGGAGACGATGAATGGAGAAGTATTGAATTAAAAGCTCAAGAGAGAGACTGACTAGCGAAATCTAAATGAGGCCCTTTATGTCAATAGGCGTAGGAGATGATAATGACTTTAGGATTGGGAGAATTCTTCAGTTAAGATAACAATCATAGGCCTATAAGCCAGCCTCCAATCAGGCCGAGATAATCATCGAAAAGGCACCTGGAAGAAATTAAATCTGGATAAACTTATCCAGATCAAACACACCCCTTTTTAGGTCAAGGTAAAAATGACTTTTCCATTCATATATAAACTGCTTGTCTTCTTCTGTTACTTTTCAACAAGAATAGGGCAAATGCGTACTGGAGGATATATAGTGAATGATTTTATATCATTAGTTTCTTTTATAGACTTTTTGAATATGTGTGTATGTATATATATATATATATATATATATGTATGTATGTATGTATGTATGTATGTATGTGTGTATGGATGTATGTATGTAGTGTGTATATGATATATTATTCATATAAATATATTTGAGTTATATGTTTTTCTTGAATATGAAAAAGAGAGACATTGTTATTATTATTATTATTACTGGCTAAGGTACAATCCTAGTTGGAAAAGCAAGAGGCTATAAGAAGAAGGGCTCCAACAGGGGAAAATAGTCCAGTGAGGAAAAGAAATAAGGAAATGAACAACATGAAAAGTAAGGAACGATTGGAATAAAATATTTTTAAAAAAGCAGCATAATTTGAGAGAGAGAGAGAGAGAGAGAGAGAGAGAGAGAGAGCGCCTCTGGGGCTCCAACAGGGAAAAATAGCCCAGTGAGGAAAAGAAATAAGGAAGTAAACGATATGAAAAATGTTAAACAATTCGAATAAAATATTTTAAAAACAACACAATTTGAGAGAGAGAGAGAGAGAGAGAGTGAGAGAGAGAGAGAGAGAGAGCCTAGGGGCTCCAACAGGGAAAAATAGCCCAGCGAGGAAAAGAAATAAGGAAATAAACAATATGAGAAGTAATGAACAATTAATATGAAATATTTTGAAACAACAACACAACTTGAGAGAGAGAGAGAGAGAGAGAGAGAGAGAGAGAGAGAGGCCTTTTTATGGGCAGCCTTTGCCTCGTCTGAAGCGTTGTTATTTTATCTCAATAAAGAAAAGTTAGGGTGCTATGGCATCCCCTAGTCGGCGAAGCATATTCCCAATATACCATTTCATCTCTTCATTTTATGGGAGGAAGGTTCCAACAGAGTTGGAATTGGATTTAAGGTCTTTTTACGAAATGCTTTTTTTTTTTTTTATGATACCGTTGGAGAGAGCCCTCTCGCTCTTTCTTACCCCGCCTCTTCTAACTCCTTTCCTCTTATTTCTTATCCTCGCCCTTCTTCTCCTGTTCCTACTCCTCCTACTCTTTCTCGTCTTAATCTTATTCCTTCTCCTTCTATTCCTACCCCTCCTCCTACTCTTTCTCTTTTTAATCTTATTCCTTCTCCTTCTCCTCTTCAGTATCATCATGTTCCTCTTCCTTATTCTCTCTTCCTACTCCTCTCCTATTTTTCATCCTATCTCCTCTTCCTCTTATACCTTTTCCTCCTCCTCCTCTTATTCCTTCTCCCCATCCTCCTCCTCCTATCATCATCTTCCTCTACTTTATTCTCTCCTCCCCCTCTCCTCTCTTATATCTCATTCTACCCCTCCTTTTACTCTTTCTCTTGTTCCTCTTATTGCTTCTCCTACTCCTCTTTATCATCATCATTATCATCTTCCTCTTCCTTATTCTCTCCTTCTCTTCCTCTAGATCTATTTCTCATCCTATCCCTCCTCTTACTCTTTCTCCTCTTCATCTTATTGCTTCTCATACTCGTCTTTATCATCATCATCATCTTCCTCTTCCTTACTCTCTTCTCCTCCTCTCCCTCATCCTACCCCTCTTCTTACTCCTTCCTATTATTCCTCCTCCTCCTCCCCATCTTTCTCCCTCTCCTCTCCCTTCTCCTCTGCTACTTCTCTTCCTCCTTCGGAAGGAAATAAATATTTATCTCTAGGATTACATTTCCTTTTCTCAAAAATATGGTTTATTGTATGGGAAGTTTTTTTTTACATTACTTACTCTGCGATCCGGGTTGAGTTGGCTTTGTTTATTTGTCTCGTTTTATTTATCATTACTTGTAGTTTGTTTATTTCCTTATTTCCATTCTTCACTGGGCTATTTTCCCCTGTTGGAGCCCTCGGGCTTATAGCATCCTGCTTTTCCAAGTAGGGTTTTAGCTTAGCTAATAATAATAATAATAATAATAATAATAATAATAATAATAGTGTAGTTTATTTATTTCCTTATTTCCTTTCCTCACTGGGCTATTTTCCCCTGTTGGAGCCCTCGGGCTTGTAGCATCCTGCTTTTCCAAGTATGGTTATAGCTTAGCTAATAATAATAATAATAATAATAATACTAGTGTAGTTTGTTTATTTCCTTATTTCCTTTCCTCACTGGGCTATTTTCCCCTATTGGAGCTCTTGGGAATATAGCACTCTGCTTTCCTAATTAGGGTTGTAGCTTAGCTAATAATAATAATGATAATAATATTAATAATAGTGTAGTTTATTTATTTCCTTATTTCCTTTCCTCACTGGGCTATTTTCCCCTGTTGGAGCCCCTGGGCCTATAGCATCCCGCTTTTCCAAGTAGGGTTATAGCTTAGCTAATAATAATAATAATAATAATAATAGTGTAGTTTATTTATTTCCTTATTTCCTTTCCTCATTGGGCTCTTTTCCCCTGTTGGAGCCCTCGGGCTAGTAGCATCCTGCTTTTCCAAGTAGGGTTAGCTTACCTAATAATAATAATAATAATAATAATAGAGCAAGAATATCCCACCCTGGGGTACATGTAAACCCCCCCCCCTCCAGTTGTACATTTTTTCCTCTTCAAGGGGTACATTTGATCGAGAGAACAGCCAGCCCTGTGCAATACCTGATTTAATCTGCATATAGATTGAATAACAGAATTACATCACAATATCAATTTCATTGTTACTATTTTTCATCCTCAATATTAGGGTTTTTTATAAGGTTTTAAAGGTCGCTCATGAATGGCAGAGGCAAGGGACAGTGACATTGCCCTAGCAATCAGGACAATGCCCTAGAGACTGCCCATATATTATATGATCAGCGCCCAAGCCTCCTCTCCATCCTAGCTAGGACTAGGGAGGGCCAGGCAGTGGCTGCTGATGACTCAGCAGATAGAACTATAGGCTCCCCCAAACCCCCCAACCTTATCTCACAAGGATGGTAAGGTTGCAGACCTTAATGGCACTAACGAGTCTGAGCGGGACTCGAACCCCCGGCTGGGAAACACCAGGCAAAGACGTTACCGAGCAGGCCACAGGAATCTATAAAAAGATCCAAGGGGTACATGAGAACAAAAAGGTTGGAAACCACTGGCTTAGAGTGTTATTGTATTTATTGACTGGCCATTTAGTATTGGATTGGATCCTTCTCTGGTTATGACTCATTTTTCCTTTGCCTGCACATACACCGAATAGTCTGGCCTATTCTTTACATATTCTCCTCTTTCCTCATACACATGACAGCGCTGAGATAACCGAAAATTCTTCTTCACTCAAGTGGTTAACTACTGCTCTGTAAATGTTCAGTGGCTACTTTTTATGACTGGCCAGATAGTTCTGCATTAGACCCATCTCTGGTTACGGATCTTTTTCCTTTGCATACACATACACTGAATAGTCTGGCCTATTCTTTACATATTCTCCTCTTTCCTCATACACATAGGACAGGGCTGAGATCATGGAGAAATATCTGCTCTTTTCTCTCTTTCTTTCTTTTTTCATTCTTTTCTCTTTTTCGCTTTCTTTCCTTCTCTCTTTTCTCCTATTCTCTTTCTTGCTTTTTTTCTTTCTTTCTCTTTCCTTAGCTTTCATTCTTTCTTTCTATTGGCTCTCTTTCTCTTTCCCTCTTTCTTTCTCTCTTTTTCTTTCTCTTTCTTTGTCCTCTTCTTTTCTCTTTTTTTCTTTATCCCTCTTTCCTTTCTGTCGCTTTCTTTTGTCTCTTTCTCATTCTTTCCTTATAATTCAACTCCTTTTCTCTCTTGCTTTTTCTCTTTTTTTTCTTCTTTCTCTTTCGCTTTCTTTCTCTTAGGCTCTCTTTCTCTTTCCCTCTTTCTCTCCTTTTCTCTTTCTTTCTCTTTCTCCCTCTCTTTCCCTTTCCCTCTTTCTCTCCGTTTCTCTTTCTTATCTCTTTCTCTCTCTCTTTCCCTTTCTGTCGCTTTCTTTTGTCTCTTTCTCATTCTTTCCTTATAATTCAACTCATTTTCTCTCTTGCGTTTTCTCTTTTTTCTCTCTTTCTGTTTCGCTTTCTTTCTCTTTGGCTCTCTTTCTCTTTCCCTCTTTCTCACCTTTTCTCTTTCTTTCTCTTTCTCCCTCTCTTTCCATTTCTGTCGCTTTCTTTTGTCTCTTTCTCATTCTTTCCTTATAATCAAACTTCTTCCCCTTCCTTCAGTT